>NW_025764489.1:0-168924 GCF_021365365.1 Ilyonectria robusta
GAGGTTAAATAGGGAATATAGTAATAGCAAGAAGGCTTAAATAAATCTCTCAAAAAATAAAGGCAATTAATTAATAGACTTCCTAGCAGCCTCGAGCCCTTCTGGCCTCTTTGACTTCTAGGAAGAATCTCTGATAAAAGAAAAGACAATGTTTTTTTTCCCTTGTGACGGCACTGACCTCCCCTTTTAACCTCATCCGGGCCACCCTAGAGACATCCCCGCTGGCGACCAGCTAGCCTAAGCGTCCCTAATTGCCTGTTACAATATATTGGCTTTCGAGAAATATAATACTATTATATTAAAGTAGCAAGTCTGGGAGTTTTAACGAAGAAACGAACACGGAGCCGTTATACGGGGGTATGGACCTCTTGTACCCGCACAGCCGATTTTGGTATGATCGGTACCTCATCCCCGACGAATACTAATGCACACCAGACTGTATGTGCGTATATCATTCCACCGACGCCGTTCCGTAGTCACCAAATAGTACTGGAAGCACGTGATAAATGACGCGTCATAAACCTCGGGTTTATGACCGTCATTTACCTAGGGGTTTTGGTAATTTACCATCTGGTAATTTACCTCGATGCATCCCTATGCGACATCATCACGCTCGGCAAGGTGCGGTCATGTTTTCGGGAACTGGCGCGGAGTGGCGGGACAAAGATATTCGAGAGCTAGCAGGAGTTTCAGCTTTGTTCGACCCGAGAAACACACGCTCCCCTGTACGTCTTCCAGTCCGCCTTCTGGTGACCTTTGCCACAGTATGCCACAGCCAGGGTTGGACATCTTATGAATCTATCGAATCGAACGCCAAGCCGTGGCATTCGAATCGAATGCGACTATCGTAGATTCGAATCGAATGGAACGCATCTCTTGCATATTCGTATCGAATCGAATGTGCCTCCTGTAGATTCGTGTCGAATCGAATGCGTAATTTTTCTTGTCACGTAGATTCGAATCGAATCGAATATGACTCCAGTAGATTCGGATCGAACCGAATCTGTCCTCGATAGATTCGACACTAATTGAATGCTAAGATTCGATCGAATTCGATTCGAGTTCGATCCGGTATATGACTAATCTCGGTGAAGGTAGAAAATATCAAGGGGACATCGCCATTTCGGTAGAGGTGAGGCCTTATGGGGTTGGTCCTTCTGGGCGCAATAAACTTCAATCGGTAGAGGTGTCGCAGAACACGTCAATTTTCTATTAGAAAGTAGGTCCTCAGCAGATTACATATCACCTGTCTCCTTCAGTGGTGCAAGCGCATCAACCCATTGGTCATCACTAAGCCCAAGCAACGGTAGTGAAGGCTTACCTAGCTAACACGCAACCTTACTGAGATGGTAGCGCGAAAACAACCACATCGCAATGACTAACTGCCGGCATTTCGTCCATTCTTTTGTCGAATCATTTCGGCGACTTTTTTAATACCTCTGCCCCAGACTCTCAATCTGAACAAGTAATAAAACGCAAACACAGCGGCAATATTAAAGACTATGTAAGCAAAACCGAGCCCCCAGTCCCTCCATCTTTCGTCATAGTACATACCCGAGCGAGCCAAGACCTGATCGACATATCGTAGAGGACAATAAGAGCAGTTGGCGGTAGCGCCCGGGTTGAGTAGCGTTCCCGGAGCACCTTGCTCAAGATATGGCTGCATATATGTCCCACAAGTTTCACTGGTCGGGGGCTGGAAGACTGCAAGCTCGGCCTGTGAACAAACGATGGGGTCCCCTGAAAGCCCTGAGACAGCGACACCGCCAACAAGATACGTCATCGGCGAGACGCGGTACATGAATATCCAGAAACCTGGCAGAGCTGTCGGGGTCTGGAACACACCGGCGAATAAGATCATCATCGAGAACAGGATCGTCGTCACCCGGCCGGCTGTCGTTGCGTCGGGCAAGGGCGCAACCACCATGTGTGCGAAAGTGCCGGCAAGGATGTAGAAGTAGACAAAGAACAGCAAAACCAGTCCTTGGTCTTCAGACGACCGAATGCCGAAAACCGTGTAGTTGAAGATTGCAAAGGCCATGACGCCCAGGACGACGTGGTATGGTATCTCAGCGAGGATGTTGGCGAGGATCAAAACTGCCCAAGAGTACATGTTCGAGTGTCGTTCACGGACTTCGTAAAGTGTTCGCTGAACGACGAATTTTGGCATGATCTATAGTGCCTTGTGAGCCACCCGTTACCCTCCTTAGCGTAGTTCCGCTGATCTCTTACCTGTTGAACCAGACTGCTAAACATTGCGCAAACCATAAGGATAGAGAAGATGGCATTCTGGACGCCCAGGATGGATTGACCGGGCTGGAAGAAGGAGAAGCCAATAAATAATGAACCTGCAACTCCCAACATGAATTTGCTTGCGATGTACGTTGATGAGCGCCAATATTGCTGGAAGACACGAACACAGACGCTCGGTATCTGTGACAGCAGAGGCACTGAGTAGGCGCCGCGCTGTCTGGCTTGAACCACGTCGCTTCCGTTTTCTTGTATTCGCGCGGAGGAAGACTTTGTCATACGTTCCAGCTCAGTTGACACTTCCTTGGCCTCTGCGGATCCATCCCAGAGGCAAGACCAGTCGAGCTTCGCGGTGTCTGTGTTGCCTATAACATTCAGCAGATACTCCGGAGGGTTCTCGGCATCCGCGCATCTCCTCGGTCCACGGTTGCCGAAGTATCGAAGCACAGTCTCCGAGTTCTCCCCAATGTCCCCAAAGTAAGCGACCTTCCCGCCCCGTGCCATCAGCAGCAGTCGATCGAACCGCTGGAACAGCATCGCGCTCGGCTGGTGGATGGTGCACAGGATGCCCAAACCCCCGGCCGCCAACTTCCGGAGCAGAGCCAGGATGGCCTCGGATGACTGGCTATCGAGTCCGGAAGTAGGTTCGTCGAGAAACAGGAGCAGGGACGGCTTGCCAGCAAGCTCGACGCCAATACTGAGTCGCTTGCGCTGCTCGACGTTGAGCCCTTTGCCTGGCAACCCAACGACGGCATCGGCAAAATCGTCCATGTTAAGAAGATGTATGATTTCCTCCACAAAGGCAAGCTTCTCGCTCTTTGGTACATTGAGGGGCTGCCTTAACATTGCCGAGAACCGTAGGGCCTCACGTACAGTAGACGTTTCGAGGTGCACATCCTGCTGCTGGACATAGCCAACGTCCCTCTTGAACGACGCCGGGAGGGGCTTCCCGTCCACGTAATACTCGCCTTGTACGACACCAGAAGGTGTTCTCTGGGCTAGTGCGTTCAAGAGCGTCGTTTTCCCCGCCCCTGACACGCCCATCAAGGCAGTTAGAGAGCCCGGTTTCACCCAGCCGCATGCATTATCCAGTAGCCGCCTCGAATGGCCCTTAATCATGACGTCGAGGTTCACCTTCCTCCATGAGAACACTTCCCGATCTACTTGCGTTGATGTCGCTTCGTTCACGTCCACCTCAAGCGGTGCGTTGTTGACCACCAGCGGCCGCTCAGCGTCGACTCTGCCCTTGAGCTTCAAGTCGGTTTGTGCCATGGTACTGGGGAGGCGGCCACGCAGGAAGATAAGGACATCCGGGCCAGTGGAGGAATTCACATTAAGTTCCGAGGCCAGCAGATATGTGAACAGGAAGAAGAACAAGAACCCGAAAATGATGCCCAGGTTGCGCCATAAGTGGGAGTAGCTATAGTTGTAGCTCGTCTCGAACCAGGCGTCCCCGTTCACGTAAGTCTCCCCGGCCACAGATCCAGGGACCGGGCAAATAAACGTGTCGCCTGTTAAGTTCGGGTAAGGAGGCACCAAATTGGAGCAGGGATAGTCGGTCCCATGTGCTTGGTTAACAAGCAATGCCTCGAAGGCATAAGAGAGTGGGTTGATATACGAGATCCATTTGAACCAGGGATGCATATAAGGGCCGGGGAGGACAAAGCCGGTGTATGTAACCAGTGCAAGAACGAGGAAGCCAGAAATTGCCATGGCCTGGGGGAGGGTCACAGTTGCAGCGGCGATGGTGCGGAATACCATAGACATCGCCAGGGTCGTCACGAAGACGAAAAGGAAGAAAATAAAGAACTGAGAAGCCGTCAACGCAAGCTCAGATAGGAAGTAGAGGATAATGTTGAAGAATGTCGCAACTACGAATTTGACGGGAATATCAACAAGGACGCTAGCAAGCGCATCTGCTGACGGCCGGTAGAAGGCATAGGACGCTTGCTTGCTGACAACTGAGCGACCCTTGTATAGGTTGTGGGTGTCTGTTATGGACATCAGGACGTTGAGGAGTACCGAGAAGAAGAGAACGGATCCGTAGGAAAAGAAGGCGTCAGAGGTTTCTGGAGTGCCGTAGAAGATTGATCCCACCACGAGCGCAATGATGATCTCTCCAATCAGCGTTGTGAAGGTCGAGGCTTTGTCGTTCCAAAGCTGCTGGGTCGCTCTTCTGGCGCAAAGCGCGGTCTGCATTGGAAACGAGATTGTCTGTGCAGCTCTGTCTAACATCCCCTTCGCCTTGAGCTTATCGCGGATCGACTCGAATTCTCTCTGGGTCGCCTCCCCTTTTAAGTAGAAATCCTTTTGGTACTGCTCAATCTCTTCCAGAATAGAAGCATACTCTGGCGATCCGTGCCAATACTTTTCGAATTCTTCAGGCGTTCTAGGCACGAGGTTTTCGTGCCCCTCCTTCGCTATTCTCTGCGCTGGGTTGGTGATTGCAGTCAGGAAGTCTCCCGATGTTTGCCTCGCATGACGTTGCCAGCCCATTCGTTCAAAGTACTCCGAGGCTGACGCAGCACGGCCGAAGAAGATTCCCCGCCCGTCATACAGCACTAGGATCTTGTCAAACAGATCTGCTATGGCTTGGGAAGATTGGTATATCGCCGCCGCGTTGGCGGATTGGGTTACTGCGTGGATGTTAGTATCCAGTTTCCTTCTGGCTAAATGAAGAAGCAATATATCTCACAGTCAGAAAGTGTGCGCAACCGACAAACAAAATGTAGGGCGGATTCGGCATCAAGGCCGCGGGTAGAATTATCCCATGCGGATATAGCAGCTTCAGAGAGAGCGGTCTCGGCAATTGAGACTCTCTTCCTTTCGCCGCCTGAGACGCCTCGCACATAATCATTTCCCACAATTGTGTTGCGGGTGTGCGACAGGCCAAATACTGTGAGCATGACTTCCACGACATGCTTGATCCGGTCTTTTCGGGTTATGTGTGGGAGACGAGCTCGTGGTGTGCGCATGGCTGCGGCGAACTCCAGTGTTTGTCCAACTGTCAGGTATGGGAGGTGTTCGTCCACTTCTTGATTGTAGATGAGTTCGCCTTTAAAGTGTTTAGCCATGATTCTGTGAGGGATGCCTAAGTTTCCCCTGTTAGCGGTCCTGTACCCCCAGTTTTCGCTTTTGCCGCACCTGTGTAATGTAGAACCGCCCCTGAGTCAAGTTCCAAACTACGCATTTCACCCGTGATTGTCCTTAGGAAAGTTGTACAGCCACTCCCGGGACGTCCCAGCACGAGAAGGAGCTCTCCCTTTTGCACGACCCCATCAAGGCTCTGTAGAATAATTTTGGTGTGTTTCGGCCGAAGCCAAGCCTGGAAGTTAAATGGTGAGGTTAGCAGCGTCCAGACAGTGTCTTGCTGCTCGACGGCGGGGCCGCTGCCGTGAACGGTCAACCTCCTGAAGGCAAACCCGGAACGCGGCGGCGTTGGAAGACCCAGTTCGTTCCTCAAGTTAACAAGTTTGTGAGACCATCTCTCAAAATCGAAAGATGGACTAGATGGATCTACGGTTTGGTCAAAGATGCCCAGTTTCGACAAGATGGCGCCCTGGGAGTTCTCGGGGCCCTGTTTTCGCTGTGTGCTGTCGCTCACTGTAGGTTGGAGGCTCTTTATAGGATCTCGGGAAGTCGATGTACAACGGGAGCCCGCCTGGTCAGGCTCACTCATGTTCTCATCTTCGCAATGGGTTGCGGCAGAGGACGATTTTTTTTGAGACCGATCCATGTTGGCTTAGTTTGTATACTGTGCTACCATGGGTGGAAGAATATCGCCAGTGCAGGTGTGTAGCAGGCGCTTGAGCACCCTGAACAAAATCTGTGCAGAGTTTCTGGTAATTTTGGGGACTAGGGAAATGAGGTGAATCAATTGGAAGCATTGGCGTGTCAAAAACTAGCTGGTGGATCTGCGTTGCGAGTAATGAGAATGTCATGCGTTTAATGTAAACCATGCATGCATGTCTTGGACACAACCCCGAGACTAAGGGGGGGTGGGTTCTAGGTAATCACCTGGCCATCATATCTGTACCCCCCGTCCGGAATTTGTCCTTTACAAGGAACATGGAGAGCTGTGAGTCCAAGTGGTAGCTTTCGCTCGAGCATAACCCCGAGTAGGCCACATGACGGGAGCAACGCCGTTTTTAAGAACGTGGCTTGGTATATTCTTGATCACCGTGACTCATAATGATGTGTTCCCTCATCGCGGTCAGTCCAAACACGGCTCCATAGAACCTGTGTAAAGGCTAGAGATGTTAAAGGTAAGATACGACTTCATTGCATGTGACAATTGCATGTGACCATTGCCGTCGTATAAACTCCCTAGTGTTGGTGGATTGACGGAATGTGTTAGATACACGGTACGTATCTAAAACACACGACGGGGTGAATTAAATAAAACTGGTGATTTTATTGACTGAAGTCTTGATGATGCCTTGTCTTGCTTTCCTTAGTCTTGGTGCCGGGGGGGGGGGGGGGTTTCGGTCCATTTCTCACGCTTTCACCGCTGCAAGCCATAAATGTCATATCGTTATCGTTATAACCGAGGGCAAACTCCCTTTTATCCGTACAGAGGCGTCAATCTGACAGAATGCCGGACACCTTGCTATGATATTTGTCTAGCCCCATCCCCCTTAGTCCCCTGAGTAGCCTCCGTTGTATTCCTCAGTGTCGCCATTGTTTGCCTGGCGCGACTGGCTCGACGGATTGATACGCAAATGCGAATTGGCAAGCTGATACGACAACCTCGCCAGGTATCAAAAGTTATTCACATATCATTGTGGACGTGAGGGCTCTGAGGACATCCCGGCACGGCGTACTGCCTCCATATTGAAGCCTCTTATTTACAGCCGTCTGCTCCCTCGAGGGTGAGTTGCTGCTGGCACGGAGTCAAGAATATCGATGCCTCTTTTCCAAGCAACTTTCATTTTCGATACCCGTAGCGCGAACCTTGCAGCAGCCACATCGTAAGGATGATGCATTATCCGCACAGCTGACAGCCCTTACAAGAAACTCCGTTAGCGCGAGCCTCAATGCTGCATGCCACGCACTACTTGGTGGTGCGGCTGCGTTGTGGCTGGACCCTTTTGGTTTCGGCGGTGCCGTCCTCTCTCGCTAGGTACGAAACAACTTTCCAGACTCAGCTGTCCACTTTCTTAACCACAAAATCCAATTTCGGACTGCTATCTAGCTCCTCACCTGACGAAGCTTGAATCTCGGTTTCGCAAATAAACAACTCAAATTGCATTCCCCGACCTGTCGAAGCCCAATGTTCCGTAGATGAAAACCGTCTCGCCTTCTTCACTACCCTCGCCAAAAAGGCATCCTCAAGCAACCCAGCGTTGAACGAAACACTGTGATAACTTATCTCTTAAGTGACTAGGCATTTCCAAGGGTAAAAACAATTCACACGCCGCTAACACGTCAAGAGATGGTGGGCTAGATGACCACCTTTCAGTACCTCAGTATAAACTAGGTATGATTCCGACCGATAGAGTCACGACAAGAAATGACGAATAAACCCGAAAGGGGACGATAGCCCAAGTGGAGACATCAGCTTTCGCTGTCTCGTGAGGGACAAAGAACACGGACAGGTTACCGTAAGTAACGGCAAGCCGGTTTAAGTCTGCGAGCGGGATGGTGGTGAACTCGCCCCAGTTATCGATAGGGGGATAACGGGGGGCAGGGAGGGTTGGATGTCAGGGGATGGGGACGGTCTTAGTCATGGGCTAACGATGCAATGTTTGAGTGAGGAGATGGGGTGAGATCTGTGAGGGTGAGAAAGACGTGAGGAATAGATGAAGCGAAATGATTTCAGCGAAAAGAAAAGCATATGAAAGATGGACGATGCCGGCCGTGAGTGGTATTGAACGGAAACAATCGGAACGCGACCTCTCCAAGCCAATGAAGTTGTCATCTGAAGTACCCAAAGAAGTGTAAATGGCCTCCTTGAAAGTCAAAGTCGGCCAGGAGCAAAATTGCAGAGAAGCAAGATGTGTCAGGAGGGTAATGAGATGGACAAAAAGTTCAGAGAATCAATGGGCCGACTTGTTGAATATATGACCAGTCAGATGGATCCCTTTTGTTTTATATGACTATAAACCGCAGAGAGATCTTCCTACGCCATGACAATATGCATCCTGACAGATCCTGCAGCAACTGCCAAAAGCTCATTTCATTCGCTTTTGGACCCAATCCCGGTCCGACTAGTTAATTCGTCCGCAAAATTAACCGCAACAGAGCGAGACGCCATGCATGCTTTCAAGGTCATTATCTCGCCGTCCGGCTGACTTCCGTTGCAGACTTGAATCACATTCGGTCCTCACTCAAGTGGGAGCTATAACAGCACAAGCCGTACAGGACGTGATGGAGGCGCCGCGGCCGGATAGCAGCCACCCACAATAAAGCAGTTTCCTTTGTAGCTCAGCATTCTGCGTTTTAAGTTCTAAACTTATCAATCATGACGAGTCATGAGATCATGAGAGCCACCACCATGGGATTGATCCAGTCCCCTGCTAATCATAAATTGAGAGGGCACTGGCAAAGCTCAATACTCGATGCGATTACTCGCATAGCCGAGGCTTGGCACACGCAATAGAAGGAACAACCAACTTGAAATCGACGACCACAAACGGGTCCGATACCAGGTCATCAGATTCGCCCATCCTAGGCGTAATTGCTGCGGTCGTAGTGACCGTAGTTGCCCTACTAGCCATTGTCCCGTCAGTGTTTTTCCCCAGTACTTTGTGCCTCTATACCAGGGTTGCAAACCACTCTACCAAATCCACGAGCGGGAGTAGTGATGTGGATGGACCTTAATCTACGAAGCTTGTCAGTGTAGTGGATCTATTTGAAGCGACTGTGGACGTGGAATAGATATAGTGGATTAGTGGATGAGTCTATTACGTTAGTATTTTGGAGTTGTGAAAGGGTGAAGATATTCCCAACTACTTCCTTTTTAGTAGCACTCTGCTATATTCTTAAGCTTGCTATTGCCTACTGTTAAAGCTTATTATCTGTTATATAGGCTATCTTAAGATTATCTTACTTTCTGCTACTAAGATAAAAAAAGAATCTAAATCTTAAATAATATCCGCTTTAAGTTATAAATATAAGATCTAATAGGTTTTAATAATCTATATTTTAAGCTAACTCTATAGAAGTATTACTATTTATCCTGCTATTAAAAAGAGGTATTTATACTTAGTTGATATAGAATAGATTATAAGAAAGTTAAGAGCTATTTATAATAGATATAGATACTTAAATCTTTTTTTATATTAATAAGTAAGAGTATTATAAATCTGGGTATTATTACTCTTATAATTTAAAATCTAGTATTAATATTTATTTTTAAAAAGCTTAAGGCTATTATTATCTTACATTATTAGCATTATATAGTATTTTTCTTTAAGATAATTCTTAAAATAGATTACTATATATCTTCTGCTATTTAGAAGTTAGGTTTTTACTATTTATAGCTATTTAAGGTGTTAGAGGTTATGTAGCAGTAGAAGAATAGGATAAATTATAGATAAGGAATATTCTTATAAAGAATATATAGATAAGGGATAAGATAAGAGATAAGGGATAATAGTGTAAAATAGTGTATAATAGTATATAATAGTGTATTTTGTACTGATAATAATGATATATAAAAGTTCAGAATTTACCAGAGGGTCTCTAGCTTTTTATAGACAATTTCTCAAAATCTAGGTATTGTAGCTAGACAATAAGTATACTATTAAAAAGCCCAAAAAAGCGGCTTTTTAGTGGTACTATTATTGTCATCTAATGTTTAGAGGATTCTGAGTAATTCTGCTTTGAAATCAAGTCTCTGCTTTGAAATCAAAGGTGGTTTGATTTGAAATCATCAAAGATATAGAGACATATTGTATACCATAAAAAAGCCTAAAAAAGCAGCCTTTTTCTAGTATAATCTTTGTACTTAAAATGCTTATACTTTCCGAAGTATCTGGATTATAAGTTAAAATGATTTGGAATTAAAAATGATTCCAAATATAAGTGGGGCTAATATCTTTTCTATACAGTATAAATAGTATAATTAATACTGTATTTATACTGTATTTTAGTGCTATTTATACAGTATAAATAGTGCTATTAATACTGTATTATATTTATTTATAGAATTAATTAAGATTTAATTCTTAAGGTTAAAGATATATATTTATATATTTATTTAGTCTTTAACATAAGGTAAGCTAGTCTTATAATATTTATAATATTATATATTATAAATAATTTATTTAGCTTAATAAATTTATTTAAAGTTATTAACCTACTTATAGTTAAATTACTTCTAGTAATATACTAAATAAAATACCAGGCCTATATAGTAAATAAGTATTTTACTTAATAGCTAGTAATACTAATTATATTTCTTCTAATTTAAATTAATATTAATTCTAAAGTATTTAAAATTAGGAAAATATTTAGCTATAATCTTATAGCTTTTAAGCTTATTAAAAAGAAATTTAAAATCTTAGATAATATTCTAAATATTATTATATAATTCTATCTATTTATACTTCTACTTATAAATTTAACTATTACTTTTAAGTATCTTAACTATATATTTAAAATAGCCTAGAAGTTATATAAATATCCTAAGAATATCCTAATTCTTATTAGATAATTAATAGCCTGGCTTGTAAATATATAGTAATTTAGCAGACTTCTTTATAATTCTTCTTTTAGTTTTATACTATTATTTAAACTCTATCTGATATTATATAATAAGCAGTTTAATATAATTATATAGCTAAAGTATATATTAAATTATATATAATTACAAAAGCTATTAAGTATTATTATTTAAAATAACATCTAAAGGCTTCTTAATTTTAACTTTAAGGTTAGGTAACTGGTTAAAAACAGTCTACTAGAACTCTTAAAATAAATATATTAGCTTATTAGATCTGTAAATAAATACTATAATAATATATAATTTACCTATTAAGCTTCTTTTCTACTAAAGTAAATATTTAGCTTCTGATAAAAGTGCCTATCTAAATAGCTGCTGTTTAAATATATCAGCTTTATAGCCGAATAGTATACTTTTAGCTGAGAAGTTTAGAGTGTAGCTAAAATAGCACTCTTACCTAGTCTTACTAATAAAGCCCAGCTCTCCTCTAATTATCTCTATAGCAGTATTACTATTTTCCGCGTTATCTAATATAAAATATCCAATTTTATTTTAAATCTTATAAGCTTTAATAATATCAAGGATTTCAGCTGTAATATTAGTATCTATATAGCTAATACTAAGCTTGGGGATAATAATAATTGTAATATTATATAGCTTGTTATTTTTATCCCTAAAAAAATAATATACTCTATATAAAATATACTAATTTCAAACCTCCAGCTATTAAATAAAATATAGATAAAGCTAGGTATCTTATAAAGTATCTTAATAACCTTCTACTTATATTATTTAAATACTAAAGTAATTTTTTTCTTAATTATTATATAGATAATATTAATATTATAAATTAAAACTGTTAAAGTCCAATAAATATATAAATCTATAATTATATAACTTCTAATAATTAAAATACAAGCTTAAATATAAGCTTAAATATTCTAGGAAAAATCTTATAATATAATACTAAAATACAGTACTAATAACACTATTTATACCGTATGACTAATTTATCCGAATCGGCTTATTAATCTATCCGAGCTTAGAAATTAAGTGTTTTAATTTATAAGCATAAGCTTTCAATTCCTCCGTGATTTGAAATCAAGATTACTCGGCTATTAGGGAACATAGGAAGACATATCTAATACCATCTTAAAGCTGAATTTCTAGGCTTTCTAATGGTATTATTTTTATCCTAATACCTATATATTTGCCGGCTAAATTTGTCTATAAAAGAAGGGCTTCTCTTAGGGAATATTTCTTCTCTTTTTATCTATATACACTATTAATATATACTATATTATACTATCTTATATACTATTATCCCTTATCCTTATCTTATCTCTTATCTCTATATCCTTTATAAGGATATCCCTTTATCTATAATTAATTCTATTCTTCCACTGTCTTATAACCTCTAACAAAAACTAATAGATTTAAATAGTAGAATATTTCTTATAGCTTATTTTCTTCTATAATAAAAAAAGATTAGTTTCTTATTACAATCCAGTTTATTAAAAGCTATTAAAAGTAATTACAGTTAAAATACTTAATAAAAGTATTAGTAATTACTTATTCTTATAGATTTTATAAGTTAAGCTATATAACCTCTATAATAAACTTCTGCCTCTTTACTTTAATACTTATAGAATCAGCTTTCTTCTCTACAGTTTCTTTTATCTTATTTAATAAAGTGCAAATTCTATATTCGGTAAATAGGTAATTATATGCATTTTAAATACTATCAAGGCTAAAGTTGCCTGAATAGGAGTCCTTCTATAAGCTGGAGTAGATATAATAAATATTTGTTAGGTATTTATATATATAGCAGAGCTAGAAGAGTAAGATAGCAGTTTATTTATTTTAATAAGTTATAGTATAATTTAATAATTAATTAATTGATTAATTTATTAATTAATTCATTTCCATCCTGAGGGCAAGGTATATAAGCCCACTAGACCTCCTCATAGAGTAGAAGGACGTGCTAGGCTAGCTTAATATAATTTCCACTTACAGCTTCCACCATCCTTAGCCATCTAGCAATTTAGCGGCTTAAGGCCTGTGATAGTTCGAGCCCGACCCCCGTCAGTAGGGGCTAGGGGCGGCGGCATCCCTCTGCCCTGGCTGTACCATATACCCGCAACAGTACTGCAATTCGGATAAAACCAGCCGGAATTCTCCTGTATCCGCATACCAGCCAGAGACCGAGAAGAATCTTCTTTTATCTCGAAGGGTTAGTCGTCTGGCCTTCCAATCCCCCAGTAACCAAGAAGTCATACACGTAGATCGCAACAGCGGGAAAAACCACGAGGGGAGAAAAACTGCTATAGCTGGCTGCCATTGATTAGGTTATATCTCACGAGTCCTGATACCCTTGATAACTTGGTTCTGAAGCCATCTTAGGCCCAGTACGAGCAACACAAGGTGAGGCCAACTCTCTTAATTCCTCAGATTGTATGCCTGTTAGTGCCCAGATAGGCGCTAAAGGCTGTTGCAAGTAAAAGTGGCCTGTGCAAACCCCGCATCTTAGCAACGTACTAATAGTAGCTGCCAAGAAAAGATTTTTACAGGAGAGAGTTAATGGTGTAACTTAATATGTATGTGAAGGGCTGGACAGGAGTTTATTCAACAGGCTGTTGCCGTAGAATTGTCTATCTAAAGCTAAGAAGAAGAAGGAAGGAAAGAAAGAAGAAAGCTGCTTCCTTACCGCTAATATACTGCGTGGTTGCCCAGGTGATGTCAATTCGTGGGTTCCGGCACAGCCAGAACCCCAAGCCAGGCCCCAGCCTGTGACAAAATTACACGTATTAAGGTGTCCGCGATTTTTGGTGCTGTCCGCGATTTTTGTGCCCAACTAAGTGGCCGAGGCACGAGGTCCTTAGTTGGTTGTGGGTCCCCCCTACCTTAGCCAACGGGTAATAATACACTATGGAGCTAGTGGTCCGGTAGACTAGTGTCACTCCGTGCACGGACTTAAAAACGGTCAATTTACTGAGATTGTACGGAGGTACTCCGTATGGTATTGCCAATCAATCCAATCCAATCCAAATTTTGGGGCACATGAAATCCAATCCAACCATGTTCTGTCCACTCTAGTCCAATCCAAATTGCCTCCAATCCAATAAGATCACTGATTACTTTCTGTTGGATCCGTTACGATCAATTTGATCAAATGGATAGTGTTCAAAGCAGTGATGATGTTGATGATTGCTTGGGCCGCGTTGGGCTCGGCCGGTCAGAGGGGGGTTTTTGACACCCCCTCTGACTAAGGTCATGATATCGATCTATCAGAGGTTTCGTAATACAGGGTCATCTTCCAACACTTTCCATATTCATTATATAAATTAGCTTGTTGGCGGTTTATTTATTTAGATTTAATTTATAAGCAGCGCTAATACCAGGAATCATTATCATCATACGAACACCCATTCAGCCCAGGTCTCTAGAATAGCTATTAAATAGTACTACTGCTATAGGAGTGGGAGTTGGCTTGCTCGCGGAGTTCGGCTGGCCAGGCTGTCTTTTGGGGCCAAGAGATTGTTATAGTCTCTGAGTTATACTGGGCGATGCGCGGGATGCTGGGCTGGCCCCAAATACGAGTTTCTGCTTCACAGCATCTTTTCCCTTTCAGCTATAGAAATCGCTCTGTGCGGCAATGCTGTCGTAGAGCATGATCCCATTTGCTGAATTGTATTGTGTCTCTAGGGCTCTCCTCTGCGCCCTGTAATACACCACATGCTCCTGGATCTCCAAAACCCTAGGCGCCAGACCAACATGCTCTGTGTTGTTAAAATCCAACCCGAATATAACCTCCGAACTTGCAGATAGAGCATTTATCTTACTGTCTCTAAGGATACAGCCACCACGCAACTCTTGATCCCACCAGACGCCCCGCATAGCATTGGCGACTGTCAAAAACATCAGTCTCCGGAACGGCAGATGCTTGGCAATATAATAGATGATATCGGCCATACTGAGTACTATTACAGCCGCCAACATACCAAGAACCAGTATCAAGATATAGATATGGATAATGTAAACTGGCTTTGGGGATTCTCCTACTGCAGGTACAGTAGCAGTACTATAGTATCCGGCTGTTGATACAGACGCAAGGGACTGCGCGAGCATACCAAGGAGGGCTGTGGCCTGGCCCACTGTTGGAAGAATGTAGATTGGGATGATTGTAATATTCCAGACATAGTCATTTTGTAGATAGAGGAGCTACAGTACGGCAGTTATGTAGCCACTTAAAGCATCGAGGCTAACAGTGATAAGTTGGATTGTATTCACGCTTGGAGTGATGGTGTAATTAACCATCTGGTTGTTGTTGTAGATACAAGAACTGACCTGTCAATAGAAGGTTGGGGTGTACTTAATATGCGCAATCCAGATGTTGTTGATAATTGTAAGACTGCTGTTGTCAGTAATAATGCTTATAGAGAGCAGTATAGATGTTATAGCAATAAATAAAGATCCGCCGACAGGGATTCTGTTGGCTGTTTTTGATATCCCATTGCTCTAGAGAAAAATTAGGAGTGTGGCTTCATCAGAGCAGTTTATAGTGCCGTCTGGGAAGATAAAGCTAATATATGGCACGCCAGCTTTATTCTGAATAGCATATTCTATGTTATTTTTTACAGGCTTGCATCCGCTATTCCAATGGTATGTAATAAGGCTGCTGTATCAGATATCTGTCTTGAATATGATATTTAAGGTGGAAGCAGGCCCAATGTCTCCTGGCTTAAATTCGACTAGGCTGTATTTGCTGATAATTAAGCTCTTATATAAGTCTACTATTATAGTGAGGAAGAAGTTGTTAGCATTATATATCGGTATGAATTATCCTGTATCGAACTACCCAATAGAATAACTTATTATTGATATTACTATTTTCAGGAATCTAGCAGGAAGTCCAATAGTACTATTATAATATATTTGCAGTGTGTATATTTGATACGTGAAGAACCAGTCTTGGGCCAGGTGCTTAAGACTGGCATTATATGTAACATCACGTGAGAAAGGAGACCTTATGCTCCCGTCCTCAGCTGTAGTCTTAGCTCGTCATCCATCTTTCTACATCTACATGACAACCTCACTTTATGTGACCTCCGCGGTATATTCGCATCAATATTCCCGTCGTAATAGTCAAAGTGCTGATAGATACAAGAACTACACTAACAAGCATCAAGCAGCCCAGTATTATACCTTGCTATAAGGAGTATTTAAAGATTATTAAAAGAGCAAACAGCCTGGGGTCGGCCATTTTGTCCAGATCAGCAACTCGCATAGGATGCAATGCCGCAATAACAGGGGGATAAAGAAGGCCAAAATCATTGCTCATTCTGCGGGTAATAATTGCAACAGAAGCCAAAAGAATTAATAAAAATAAACCGGAGTAGAATTAGTCGACTTTGATGCCACTCGTCCTTAAAACCTATCTTGTGCCAGATAGAGATAGACCAAAGAGCATCCAGACAAGTAGCACGATTCCGCCGAGGGTATATAGCAGGATAATGAACCAGTACTACCGTATGGGTTCCTGAAACCTGTATAAGGCATTTGCATCGCTGCCGTGCCTTTCCAGGTGGCTATTGTCAATCGACGAAATCAATTGACGGATTGTCTTGTAGCCAGATATTCTATTCCATAAGCTGACGGGGGGGAATTCGACGAGATGACCGAAAGAGAGATTGTGAAGAGCCACAACATGCCTATTTTAATTTTCTGCTCAATTATATATTAATTTCTTAGATAAGTTCAAGAAATACCTTAATCATCACATAAACAATATGCATCAGTAGAAGAATACTTTACGTATAACGTACTTGATAAGCAAGTGTCTCAGACAAGTAAGTGTCTCATCTATACTGTACAGCTAAAAGTATAAATTTTAGATTTTCCAAAATAGGCTATTTAAGTAGTGAATTTTTAAGAAATTAATTTTAGATATCTTAAAAAGAAAGTTATAAGATAGTATTTTCTTTAAAATTTTAACTAATTTATTTAGCCTTTAATATATAAATTTAATAAAAAATACAGTGTGAATAAGCTTTTTCTTAATAACTTTATAAGAGAATTTATTTAAAATCTATAAAAATCATCCTATAAAAAACCTTATTTAATAAACCTCATTATAAGCTTTTAGCTATTTTAAGCTTAATTTGAATTTTTAAAGAATTTCTTAAAATTGCGATTTAAGGTGAAAATCTGAGTGAGACACTTACTTGTCTGAGACACTTACTTATCAAGTACGTTACTTACAACTACTCTAGCTAAACTTGATGACAAATTATGCTCTGCCGCTACCTTCCTAGCTGCTGGTCTTCAAGCTGCTACGCTCCCACGTTTGGCCACCCGCGGCGTCTTATCGGCCGCAGGATTACGTATGAACCGTTTGACCGTCTTGCTTTGCTGTCATCGTCCCGTGCAGCTCCAAGGCCACCTGGTCTAGCGTCCTCCCTTGCACCTTATAGTTGGTGAATGCGAAAGCTGGAACACATCGCAAACCCTTTTGAGTGATACTGTATCGATCCGTTACATGGCCGCTTATTTCCGACCCTTTTATCGTGACGCGCATGGTGCCAGGCAGCCCAATGTGGGGCTTCCACACTGAGCTCTGATCCCACACTGAGCCCTGATCCCACACCACTCCTAAGCTTCCACTATCGGTGGCAAGATCCCTCGCTGGATGAAGCCGATTCGATTTTGCTTCACTTCTATTGCCCGATCATGCTTGGTCATTCTCATTCTCCACTAAGTCCGGCTGGTTAGATGTTGCGTTGGCCGTGGGCGGCAGTGGTGTTCATCCCAGGGCGGCTGGAAGCTTTAATTATAGGTTAGGAAACAGCAAGTTTTCATTGGTTCTGTCCCGCAGGTAGCAGTGCTCATGGATAAGCAAGCCCCTAATCCATGCATTTTTTATCTAGGACCTTGCGTGTAATCTCTGCCATTGGTTTTGTGATAGAACACAGGCGAGGCACCATTTCCTTAGACACTCCTGCACAAGGTGTTTGCCACCTTCGATTTTGGCATTGTGGTTGAACTCAAGTTAACAAACAGATCCAAGATCACATGCTGAAGTCAAAATATTCAACTTTTGAATTCGTGGCTGGCCATCAATCGTATGACGGCTTGTATATTCATGCATCCTGCACGCATCCGTGACATACTGGTCAGCTATAGTACGTAGACTCTGCTGTATTTCAACCCTTTTTAAAATGTCACTCACGGTGACAACATTTTCAACCTTCTTAGACACATGGCGGCGGTGAGTCCCTTGGCGGCGGCTCTAGCCATGTGCTCCTGGTGCCGCAGGCCCGCGTCCATAACTACTCCCAGAATTTTTGCGCTGTTTTTTGATTTGGCCTCGCGAAAGAGGACGATAGGGGGCCCGCTCGACGCTCTGGTGTCCTTGACCTACACTCGCAATATCTGGTAGTCTGTCCAAGCTGTCCCGATTATTCTCAAGCAATCCCGAACGACTGATGCGCCGTTGCAATTGAATGATTCTCATTTACCGCGGCCGTAATTAAGACGGTTGACTATGTCCGTACCTCACGACCCCAAAGTCTTTGCTTCCGGATGGCCCCAAGGGGCAAAATATCACTATCTTAGTAATAGCCATACTCTGTGAACAGACTTTCATCACAGATGTCAATAATCTACGAAATAGCAGCAGTGCAACAAGCTAGCAGTGGGTTAGCGCAGTGATCCTGTGTCGGGTCAGCTGCGGACTAGCGCGGCGATCTCATGGAGGTGACCTGATTTACACGGTTACGACCTGTGGAGAACCCATATCATGCATGCAATAAACTGCATTATTATGTGTGTGTGGAATGACATCTGGACCGCTGACTGGTGTGCACATCATCTAAAAAATAGCCAAACTCTCGATGTTTTAGCGCGCCTCCACTGTTGCATGTTACATCACTAATCACTATCACCAACACCCCCACCATCACTGGAACATCACCGTGCATATAGAATAGCACCACCAGCAAATATTGTCTCACACTGATTCCCTACTTCCCGGAACCGTCATATTAATCCAAGATCTGACGATACGAACCCCTCATGGCTAAATTTTCTTTGCAGAACTGTCATTGAGTGATTAACTCCATTTCAGTCTGCATTGTCCCATTCCCACTGGCTACGCAGCACCACCTCTTGGCGACTCTGGTGAAGCCTTCATATTATCCTAACCTTGAGCGCTTGTCTCGCATCTCCACATCCCTGATTCGAAAATGCCATATATTCCTCCATTGAAACAATCCCCATGCTCGTCGCCATCAGAGAAGGTCCATTTTGATCTACCGTGGCGGTTGCGCACGAAACCCGCGGACCTCGATGCTCCCCTTCCCAAATCTGAGGATGCCGCCGTCGTTAGCGAATCCGAAGATGAGACAGAGAACGGCCAACCCAGAAAACCACGCATAATACGCAAACTGTCTGGCGAATTAGTCCGCCCAATCCTACGCCCACCATCTTATAGGCGTCCTGCCAGCGTGCCAACCAGTCCCACCGCCACAAAGTCTGTTAACTTCCACAGCCACTTGGAAGAGACTCTCGATTTTTTCCGACTGGACTGTCCCATGTCTATCAGCGCTGGATCGCAATCCAGTCATGCCAATAAGACCAACACGGAATATCCCACGTTCCGACACGATGTGGCGTGCCAATGGGAGATGGTTACGCCCAACTTCCCGCACCAGACGAGATCTCACGAGTCCCGATTTGTGTGTCTCAAGAACCTGCAGTTGTTAGACGACCAAAAGTCTTTTCTAGGTGTGGTTGCTGTGAGAAACGCGGCATTCCACAAGTCAGTTACATGCCGTTTCACGTTTGATAACTGGAAGACGATCTCCAACGTTGACGCAGCATATAGCGATAGAGTGGTACTCGAAAAAGCTCCTTCTGGCCACGACTTTTTCGTCTTTACCATCCAGCTATCCGACATCCTCCATCTTGAATCCAAGACTGCCCACTTGTGCGTCCGCTATATAGTGAACGGTCAAGAATATTGGGATAACAACTCCGGCTGCAACTTTCAGGTCTGCTTCTTCAAGAAGGCTGTACCACGCCATGATAATGTCCCGGCTCATGGCATTCCATTACATCCACATAATGGACCCTCCAACAACCCTACGTTAGGAAAACCTACAATTAGTCCTTTTCGCGGGCTAGACTTGGCAAAATGTTACAGTATCAGTGCCTCGCTTGATGCCACGGTCCGAGTTGCAAAGTGCAATAATGCTCGGAGAAAACGCAACACAGCATCTATGGATGCTGCGGTTGGTGATTTCAAGTTATCATCTTCGTTCTCCCGAAAGTCGACAAAACCTAGCTTTAGTGCAAGCTTCTCTGAATCAAAATTCTCAATCTCAATGCACAGTGGCTCTGACAGATGCTGCTTCCCGCGTTCTATGACAGCACACACGCCCTTTGGCGACATCTATATGTACGGCAATTTAAAAGCAATACCCTATCGCCAGTGTGCTTGAGAATTGCACTTTTCCGATTAACAACGGTTACATTAATAAACATGAACCAAAAAACTTAGAGGATTGGCTGAATGTGTTTGATCTATTGGCGACTATGGTGTATGAATTAGCGAAATGGGACCGGGAATCTCATCAATTGGCGTGTATATCAATTTGCAATCTCTCTTCTGCCTCACAAAGCCCAGAACCTGTTCTATATGTAGTACAAAAATGGATCAACCCTGCCACCGGGAAGCTCAAGTTTTCGCGGCATACTTCTGACAATGTTGAGCAACGCACACTAGCTGCAGCAGAGCTATTCCAATCCGGTTATTACACTTCCATTGCAGCGGCAGCAAGAGAGGCCCAAGTCGCGTATGGAAGACTCCGATCCCGTCTCTCAGGAGCGAAGCCTGTCACTGAAAATGGCGGCAACCACACACTCTTAACGGACACGCAAGAGGAGGCAATACTTTGCTGGGCACATCGCCGAGTTACACAAGGCCACAACATTCAACATCGGGAACGCAAACCTGCACTTAGACTCTCATCTGTGGCTTGGGCAGAAATATGCTCTTCATCGCCAGCTTCAACATAGGGGAATACCACAAAATCAATGGCAAGGAACAGGAACTTGGCCACAGGACTACGACCCCGAGGTCGTCAAGGAGGCAGTCAACTTCTTCAGACTTGATGCACAAGAGCGGGCGACAGGAAAAAGAGCTTTAGTCTATGAGGTCGACGGGATTGACATTATATCTGAAGATACTATTAATGTCAGTCAGGGCGAGTTCCTGGTCCCAAAAAGCGAAACAGACAGCTAAAAAAAAATGAGGTTGTGGTCACTTATACACATTTTCGCTTTCCTGTTCTGGAACCACCGATGCCTTCAAAACCTTGTAACCGTCATAAGAAAGATATATCGCTGTCATCCATTTTTTTGGTGCGTATGCAGGTACCGCGATTTGTTGAGTCAACGACTTTTTGCTTGGTGTTGGATCCGTTACGGTCAATTCGATCAAATGGATAGGGATCAATACAGTGATGATGATGTTGATGATTACTTGTCCCGGTCATCCGGATCGGCCGGAAGAGGGGGCGTGAGATGACATAAAACCCCTCTCGAGAAAAGAGGGGGCCGGAGGCATCCTAGACAAGACAATGAACAGATTGAGGATCCACACCCTATTGAGCATTAATCTCTGGATCGAATGTGCCGTACGCTATCCAACAGCGAACTAAACCATATCTTGCCAATACGGCAAATGATGTCAGGGGCCCATATCTTCCTAGAGGCAATCTGCACCAATTAGAGGGCCCAGTTGCTGCTAAGCGCCCATAGTATGTCAGTGCAGCAACCGCTTGGATCAATAGATGTGGATCTGATGAGTGTATGTCTTGATGTGTCTTGATCAAAGATCTAACTTGGACTACGCGGGCCACCTGCTTAGTTGGGGATGGACGGAAGATTTTCCCATCTCTTCCCAAACAATACATAGGAGGTACGTAGCTACGTACATGTAGCGTAGCGAAGGGCGTGGCGGCGACAGGGCTACCCTCCTAGCGCCACACGTGATTGGACTTGCTTCCCCACCAATCCAGGACCCATAGAAAATCCTGTTGGTCCATACGGAGGGCCCTTTCAAAAGTCTTGTCCAAGCGCTAAATGCGCCACATCTCTCAACCCTTGTAAGTTACCTAAGATACAAGGTGTAGAATCCAGCCGTAATGAGCTAGCTGCTACGTCCACTATAGTTTTAGGGGTACTAGGGGGATTAGAATGTAACACAATGAGGACAGGCTGCTGTAAAATTAGCAGCCTTTAGCGGATAAGGCACCACAGGAAGTACTTAATGTACCTAACCCAGCCACAGCCGTCGGATTTCCTTTTTCGAACTAGCGCTTGGACAAGACTTTTGAAAGGGCCCTCCGTAGGAACACAGGAGACCGGTCCCCTACGGGGCCCGCCAACGCCTTTCGGAACGAAGCTTACGGCATGTCTTGGAGAGCACATTGGGCGTTAAGTGATCCGAGTGTTGGGAAGAAAGAAAGAAAGACCTGGTGTTTGAGGCCCTGCGTATACAAGCTGTAGGCAGAACTGAGAGTTCCCTTTTAACTTCAGGATCACAGGATCAAAGATTAAAGTTTGATATCCTACGATTAAGGTTCATAGTCCTAGACGGAGGATCACTTGGAGATATAAATAATAAAGCCCCAAGTATTCAGCACCCCTGCGCAATCCAACAACAGCTAGTGCTATCGTGTCACAGTCCAGTGTCTTTCTGTTGAGATACAATCTCCAAAAAGTAATCGGTACCCACACTGATGGTAGTGTGAATGTAGTATATATGCCTGGTCCTTTCAACACTTTCTAACCTTTCACGTAGATTGAATCGGCGGCGAAGACTTATCATGATTCCATGGCACCTATCCCTTTGACTGTCGTAAGGCGACACTTAGGTCACGAGCAGGGGGTTCCACCAGTTAGAGGGCAGGGTATGAGAGGTACATCAGGGCTCACCTAAAATAGGTGGTAGCAGAAGTTCCATCGATTACCAGCGCTACGAAGATCTACATCAGGTAGCTCAGAACTACACTGTAACTGCTCTTGCGACAGGTATTTCTGCGTCAATCGCACCTAGCCGGGATTGTGTGGGTCTCGCGACCCAGGTGTCGTCTTACGACAGTCAAAGGGATAGACTACTCGAAATGGGACAACATAGACACGGATTCCGAGCCAGAGTTGTCTCCGCAGGCGCCTGCGCCTAAAGCAACCCCGCCACTTGCTCCGGCCTCCTCGCACTCGTCTGCATCCACTTCGACGGCAACACATGGCGCTTCGGGGCCCATCCAAGCCGTCATCGTCCGGTGCGATGTCGAGAAAATCAGATACCTTCCTTGGTCCGCCACCACAATACCCAGCAGACCATCCCATTTTCTCGCATAACGTTCCTCCCGTCCCAGGGCTCATCGAGGTGCCGCTAGTCCTCCACCGCGTAGGCACTCAGTCCACCAACCGTGCCGACCTCGACAACCAGATCGCCACGCACCTCAACATCAACCCCGACTCAGGCTTTGCGCCCCCGGCGTGGCAGTCACATGTCGGAACTATTGTAGTCGCGCGTAAAGATAAGAATCTATTACTTCTGCAGTATCTTGAGGGCGTGTGGATGTACTGCGACCACATTCTGGACCTCTTTGGTGAAGGAGAAGGTGCGCCGAGATGGCTGTATAATCGGCAGGCCTTTGAAGAGTGGTGGGTAGGTTATTGCGAGGAACAGAAGGAGTTTCGGCCGGGAATGGGCGGGGAGAAGGATCCGGACGATTGGTGGGCGGTAAGGTCGCTGTATGAGACCTAAGACTCCTAATATGGGGTTTGGCGTGCGTTCTGAAAAATGCGCCGGGTTGGAGCTTTAAGTCATGGGACCCGGCATGGGCAAGGAGGGTCAGTTCTGGATACCACAAGATCGGCGGCGTTGGAGTAATTTCATACTTCAAGATGAGGCAAAAGGTTAACCTATCTTCAGAATGATCTCACATACATATTATTCCCAGGTATCGCGGCCGCGACCCTCATATATCCGTCTCGTTTCTACGGCTAGGTTCCTGAGTCTCTGCATGCCATCAACTATGGCCTGATCCAGCTTGTTACCGATGAAATCCTAGTGTCGTACAGGACCGAGAAGCTTGACGCCTCGAAGCGTCGTGCACCTGGGCATCGTCAAAATGGACACTGAGCGGCCCTTGCGGGTGGTGGACGGCTCTCTAAGATACCAGGGAGTTTGGAACCGTCGATTGAGAGGTTCCCTGACTCCCTCGTGCCCTATTCTGAGTGCGTTGCCCATCCAGATCTTCCCATGTACGGGGAATCTCATCAATTGGGACTCTGACTGGTTCTTGCCGAGGCATGGTAGCAAGTGGATACGTATGAGCCACGGGTGTGGTGAGGAGGGAAAGGAGAAATAAAACAAATGACGCGCCATGTCTGACGTGGAAAGCGGTCGAAACAAAAGAGAGTAAGTGTCTGGCATTGAAGGTTCCAGGCCCGGCCCTGCCATCGGGGGGGACAAGAAGATCAGGTTAGGATGCAGGTAGCCAAAGAAGCAATCACCGCCACTTGTAGAAAAGAAACAACCGAGAGCCAATGGTAGGACGGTCTTCCCCGTGCCACTGACGACAAAATCGCAACCATTTTCTGTAGTTATAAAAAAAAGTAGGACTGACGACAAATCATTTTCTATAGACAAAACATTTTCTGTAGACAAAACATTTTCTGTAGATAAATCATTTTCTGTAGTTATAAAAAGGAGCTCCGGAATGGGACGGAGTAGCGTTTGGACTGTGGTGGACTGTGGCTTAGAGTGGCGAAGTATGGCGAAGCGCAGAGGACGCGGAAGGAAGAACCTTTCGTTCCGAAAGGCATAAGACGAACCCCCCGCCAGCACTCCAAGCCGGGACCTAGAAGCTCCCTCAATCACCATGAGTTGCGCATTGACACTCCGTCAAGCACAACACATGGGCCCGAGGCCCGATCCCCTCTGGCAGCAAGCGATGCAGATGCCATTCCTCGACGATAAACCGATGAGCGGCCCCCCACCCTGTACGGCGCGAGACTTCGAGCTACCGCGCCTCCGACGCTACATCTTTGACCTAAGCACGATGACCTAGGAGGACAGGCTCGGCGGCGGACTCGACGGGTATGTCTGGAAGGTCTGGTTCGGGGAGATGGGCCGCTTTGTTTTGAAGGTGGTGAGTGCTGCCACCAAACAGTGCGGAGATTTCTCAGGCTGACTCCCTTCTTTTAGTTCTAGGACACGGACCCTCCCGACTTCCATCACTACTACGCCGCCCAACGTTGGTGTATATCTACCCCCGGCCGCCCAACTTAGAAGCCAGACAGTAGTAAATAGTCCTGTCATCGAAGTTGGATCAGGCCCTTCTCAGGCTCCGACAGTCCCCTATCACCCGCGGCGACGTGACCACCCCGAGCGACACTGCAACACTGACAAAGAAGAATTCCCCGGCCTCCCATCGTCCTCTAGGCCCCAACCCATGGCTACCGTTGTGGACATCCTGGATGACATGGGGTCCATTGTCGCCAGCATGGAAGCCATCACGCCAAGGCTGCAGAATCCCAAACTTCGCCTCTCCGGTCAGGAGGTCACACAACTTCGGTGACGCGACATTGCTGACGCGAGAGAGTCGTGGTGGTAGATGCTGCCTGCTAGAACTCTGTGCTAGTGGTTGGTGGGCTTGGGGAAGAGTTGACATGTCGGTTGAGCGACCGCTCCTTTCCTAACCCTCTTGATAGCACCAAACCCGCAAGATGTCAATACTGCTTGCGGAACTTGCCATATCTGCGGCGAGAGTCGATGGGTCAAGGGATGCCGCGGAGGAAACCGTCAACGTGGGAATGCGCTATTGTACAGTAGTCCGGTTTGGTTCTTTAGAGCGTGTGTAGGTCTCATTTTACCGGGTACAGTCTCCCTGAGCTATTTGCAGTTCGAACGATTTGGTCTTGATCACCTAAGAGCTCCATTTTTCTGCTAGTTACACTGCCTCTGCCCTATTATATCGGATCCATTCGACCCAAGATCTATCCTCTTCCTTTATTATAATCGAATATGGCCAGTGGCACTAATACCAGACTTTATCGACTTTTGCGAAAATGAAAGAGATGCTAGCTTGAAACTGCTAACCGTGGCGTTCATGGACCCCATGTTGTCTTTTCTACGAACATTGCATTTGGCAGCTCGGACCTTTCATCAAGCGATGCGCTGATGCTGTAACATTTTGCGAGGTCCAACCTTCGAAAGGGACTAGATGTGGGCTTTACCGGCGCGGTATTATTGGTGAGTCCATTACGTGACTGCAATGGAACACCCTGACCCAGGGCTCTGCCATCTCGCAGCGAAGTCGTCTTAAAGAAACAGAGCTGAAAGTTGCGGCCAGAGTTGTTATCCCAATACTCCTGGTGTTACATAATATGCATCTCTTATACACAACTTATCAGCGCCTCCTGTTAGAGTGTGCATTCCACTTTTGGTCTGATGAGTTAGCGAGACAGAATGCGACAGCCATAGATAGGGGTTTGTATTGCCGGATCTTGGAATGATAAGATGGTTCCGAGTGGGAGCGAAGCGGTACGAGCATATTCGCTGGTGGTACGATGCTCTATATGTGGTGATGTTTGAGTGTTGGTGTTGGTGAAAGTGATTAGTGATGTAACTGTGGAGGAACGCTAAAATATCGAAAGTTTTCTATTCTCCCTGTGTACATTCGCCGTCCCGAGGGGAAAGGCATGGCAGACGGGCGCTACCGGGCACTTAGAGGATGGCGCGCAACAGGGCAGTGGTCGACACAACAAAACGGCCACACACATATAATAATGCAGTATTTATACGTCCACGCACGATCGGTTCTCTCCACGGGTCGAGACCCTTCATCAGGTCACCTCTATTCATTTTAGCTATCGCAGCCACGAGGGAACTAAGAGATTGGCGTGGTGGTGCGACGGTCGGAAGACCCAGAAGCCGTGATGGAAGTCGGGCTCTTCTGTTTCAGCCGTTGTATCATGGGGTCTAGGGGTCATTCCCGCGGTCATGGCTTTTTTGGTACGGAGTTCAAATCAAACAGAAAGCATCCATTCTCGAGGCATCAACCCGCTGTTCAGCGGGCGATGGTCGACGCCACATGGCTTCCGTCTCGCCGCGTAATTCGCCGTGGGGAGCGTCCATGATCTGGACCACAGTCCCTGCAGGGTTTCCCTTGCCAAATCCCAAGTCTAGACCTATTCCGTAGAAGCAGGATTCAACCCCCTGCAACCCTTTCGTCATATCGTATGATGTACAAAAGTACTGGTCTTAGACCCTTAGACAAACAAACTGTGGATCGGCATCCGGAGTTCGCCTTGGCAATCGTCACAGAAAATCCAGTATGAGGAGGAACCCTGGCCTGATCGCACTACTGGTCGGGCTGCCGGGCCCATAGACCGACGGGTAGTACAGACTACCCAGCGATGTGATCCCATGACTTTATCACTAATAATCACAATATGCTGTCCGATTGCAGGTATAGACAGATACCCAGCATTGGGGGATTCGTTCAGGGTTATATTAGGCTCTAAAAGCAAATTCTTGTAACAACGCCGCCATTATTATAGCGCCCTTTGCTAGTAGTATCTACGTCAGGTCCTGCGGGGAAGAGGGAAAACGTAACTCAAAACGATGATATCAATCATTCAACAGGAAAAGCTCCTCTATCGTGGTCTGCACCTGCTGACAATAAGATGCTGATGATTGGCTGAAACCAGTGTGGCAGAAAGGGTCCAGAACTTGAGCCATCGTTCGATCATGCAATTCGGACCCCCGGCCGCACATCACCGTTCGAGACCCCCCGCAAGGGGAGAAGAGCTAGGCACTAAGAATCTGTACTACCATGAAGCTAACTGGAGCATGTCGCAACTTATTGCATCAGAAAAGCCATGAACGCCTAGATTGACCGGCTTTTCTTCCCTACTATCACACATATCGTACATGGGAGACTTTGGGCCTATGTAGTATTCCTCGTGACTCGGCGATGGCCGCTGTAATCAGCCCATACTTGCATCAAGGGGTGGCTGCCACTAAGTTGCTGCCAGACAGTGTTATCCCCGGCATCCAGAAATCAAAGCTTATATGGTTCTGGCCCATCAAGCCATCAACACATAATCGATTCTCTAGACAGTGCACAAATCACTACTGAGGTCACACCGACCTTATCTCCCGCACGAAAATGGACGCCACGATATGTCCTTTGGACCTGGTCATATCCTGTCGCACAAGCGAAAATGTAGGTACCATGCATGGATCCTCTTTGTCTTTGAATCCACTCAGGGATCTACCCCAAGCTACACTGTGCAGCCTACCCTATCTCATCCTTCCCCCCAGCATCCTGCTCCACATTCCCCAAAAGCCGAAATCCCTGTGGCGCTCTCGCATAATTTTCCCCAAGACACATAAGGTATCCAGATTGCTGGAACAAACCGTGGGGCATTGTCATCTCTGAACTTGAAGAACATGCTCATCGTTTGTTAGGCTGCGGCGTCAGAAATCGGTCACTTTCCACCTGCATGGGATCAATCCATCCCCAGATGCGACAATTACTCCAAAAAGGCACCATTTTACGAAAACTACTATGGGAATCGCCCATGGCTTTGTTTCAATGACTCTTCACTGTCGCCTTTCCAGAGCACAGCCGTTTCCTCTCCAGAATCTGACTGCATCTCACCCATTCTGGATGTAGAGGTAGCGCTGAATTTCTGTATGTCATATCAAGGCTACTTGCAACTCGCAGTCGTAACTAAACCCAATAGACGTAGGGGATACGTCAATAGATATTATGGAGTCCATTCCTTGGGATCTCGGTCTAGATCAACCAACATATAATAGTCTTCCCACGTCAGACCTATCCCAAGATGTTCAAACTGCCTCCGATTATACTCGCACAACGGCCTACCGACAACAATCAGACGTATTTTCTCTCGGGGGCAAGAGAAGAGAAAGAGAGTCAACAAGAAGCTTAGTCGGTGACCCCGTAGGGACAGTAGCGAGCAATCCCTGGGCAGAGCCGGGCCAAGACGAAGCGCAAGAAGGGGATCATACCTCGAGCTCACGACGAAAGCAAACCCTCCAATCTCGACGACAGAAAAGAAACAACAGAAAGACTTCCGAAACATCCCTTGCTGGCAGTGCCAGTACTGGTAGTAGTGCTCCCTCAGTATCGGACGCTGCCAGTCCCAGCTCCACGTCGCAGAACAGCCGCGCCAGCATTGGGTCGAAATCCACGTCGATGGCTTCTACTGCATCAATGGCTTCCAGCCGTCAAGCAAAGCTCCGAAGCGCATCTCGAACTTCGAAGAACAGCCATTCCCGGTCAAACGATACCCCCAAAGAACGCCGAACGCGCCTCTCGCACAACCTCGTCGAGAAGCAGTATCGAAATCGTCTCAATACCCAATTCGAATCCCTTCTCAGCGCCCTACCAGAACAACTTCGCGCGGGGAACAATGAAAATGGCGATAGTGACGAATCGGAGGGGAATGATGCGGACTGCTGTGTGAGCAAGGGCGAAGTTCTGGATATGGCTCGCAAGCATATACAATTACTGGAGCAAGAGCGCGCTGAGTTGGAACGCCAGAACCTCGAGCTTCACGGAAACCTCCAACGGCTAACGGGATCTGCGTCTGATGGTAGTGTCCTCGTCGGGCCAGGAAACTCCGCTCGATTTTCAAAGCCAATGCGGATGGCGAGAAACAAGCCGACGACCAGGACAAGAGTTGAAAACGAAGGAATGCCAAGAAACAGAGAATGACTGCGCAGGAACATGACCCGCCGAAATGGAAGTTGAGGCATCCCTTTACACCCGCCTGGTCGTTTATCGCTCGGTGAAAATGCAGTGTCATCATATCGAAGCCCCCAGATGAGCGGCCTGGTGCGTACGCGCAGCGCCAATCGTCTCGCCAAAGAATAGAAGAGCCCGACCGACTCATACCCATAATGCTGTGTAGAAAAACAAGAAAACCCAAAGATGCCCCCACAACGCCTCGCCTGCTGTACGTCGCCATACCCTTTTATCAATGTCCTGTATGATGTTCGTGTAATGAGCCAGATGAGAAGAGTGAGGGACGCAGGTCAATAGCAATAGGATAGAAGGTGGGGGTGGTGATGTAAGATTAATCTTGTGTTGGATTGCGACCCTGTATTACGAAACCTCTGATAGATTGATATCCTGACCTTAGTCAGAAGGGGGGTATGAAAACCCCTCTTCCGGCCGATCCAGATGACCGGCACAAGTAATCATCAACGTCATCATCACTGTATTGATCCCTATTTATTTGATCGAATTGACCGTAACGGATCCATCATCTTGTTAGATTGGATCATGTACAGAGCATCGAATCGGATGGTCACGTGGTGACAGCCAGCCTCTGCCGGGCACAGCCCGAATAGGAAGGCGGTCAGGGAAGCCTATAACCCCTGATCAACGCCGCGATAGCCTAGCTAAGGGGGAGAGATACACACATACCGGTACAATACACACGATTAAGTCATCTGAGTGTCACGCCAGCTTTCCGACAAGATGTGCCACCACATCTAGCAAGATCCACAAGGATATGACTAGCGATAACCAAGCAGCGGCAAACAAGAACACTACCAGAAAGAGTCGGGAAATACTCGAAGCAGATAGACACGGCACTGCCAGGCAAGCATACCCGTGCTCTGTATGACCCGCTGAAGAGGAAGGAAGCAGACATACTGTCGCAGCTCCGCACCGGAATGGCGAGACTTAACAGCTTTCTGTGCAAGATAGGAGCAATAGAATCGGACACTTGCGAATGCGGGCAAGCATCAGAACACTTCCTATTCCGCTACACAAAGTGGGCCGCGCAACGAGAAGATATACTGCAATGCTCACAGACAAAGATAGGAAACCTCTCGTTCTTCTTAGAAGGAAAGGCAGCATCTGACAGGGACAAATAGACGCCAAATATACAGGCAGTACGGGCAATAATCAAATTTGCTATTGCAACAGGGAGGCTTGACATAGACCAGAAGCCTCAGGCATACTAACTATTTAGATCAAATCCTACTAATATTATACAGTCTCATTTTAACAGACCGTACTTCAGCTGCTGAGGATAGGATGCTAGATACTTAGAGAAATTAGCCTTCAAGCAGGCCTGTTACGGGATATACACCAGATTGGACCAGTCAGTAAAAAGGGAAATTGTGGGGCTTCGGGTGATAATGGAAACTCTATACGAAACGTAAATAGCTTAGCGCAACGGCCCTATAGGGTGTGTCCCCCGGGGCGGAATAGAATCAAATCAAAATCAAATCAAAATCAAATCAACCATACCATACCGGACCATTCCGATCACTGCCGGGAGTCCTCTTCGCAGGACACTCGACAGCCAGAAGAACGCCGGTGGCGACATGTCCATGATGTTTCGTACAGTCCCGTTTCCCGAGAAAGTTTGCCTCTCCAGAGCTGCGCCAGATCAAGGGCCTCAACACAGAGACCATCACGAGAGTCGTCTTCCCTCCGGCCTCCGCCGACCTGGATAACGGCCACCGACTACACAGCCCTCCTGTCCGACTCCGACAATGACTCTGCCGGCTGCGGCTTCTTCAGCCTTAATATGTCCATTTAAAACCAGACAATCGATCCGTCCTACTGGGACGATCTCTGGTTCTTTATGTACGGCCGTGTTCATTCCTATGCACTCACCTGGCAGATCGACCCCAGCGACGGCTAGGAGACTGGCGATAATCTCCAAGATTATATCATTCCCGCGCTTATCGTCTGCGATCAGGGTTATCAACAGTGAGCCCATCATACCCACTCTGTAACACAAGATAACCATCGCTAACAAACTTCTCCAGCATCGCTCCTCGAACGTTTGCCACGCCAGATACCTTCCCCGCCACACCTCCGATAGTAACTTTTACTGGAACTGTCCTCGGCTCCGACCGCACGCTCCTCCTGAGGGAGGCTATATCCGGCCTCGGAGACACGCAGCGGAAGTGTTGCGGTTTCGTGCAACTGTCAACGTTCATCACGACTGGAAATCCGACCAAACCCCCTTTCAGGCACAGGCAAAGTGGCAGGTTTCCTCGCCCACCGTATCGTGGTCCAGCCACCGCAGCTCCCACAAGATTATATCTTCATCGTCGTCCCCTACTTGGACCTTCCATGACAGAGCCGCACGAGACTCCATGACCACGTCCCTCGTGGTCACGACTCCGGGAAAGCAAAAACCTACAGACCCCTTTGATCGGACCAAGTTCATGTTGCCATCAAAACGCACCACTCAACCGCCCCCGGTGCTAACAATGACAGCCAACCCGCCCGGCTCCTCCTGGTAGGTGCTGCCTCGTCCCTCCGCGTGAACGAAACTGACCGTATCTTACAGCAGCGACGCCCACTCCCCCTTCGACATCCTCTTCCAGTACGTCCACCTGTACGATTCCCTAACAAAAGCCACCCCACCCGACCAACTCTCTTCATGCTAAACACCCGTTTCCTCAGGGCCTGCTCAGGACGAATACGGAACGCCGCCTCACAAACGTTCCAATCCTTGGAATCGTCAAGCAGCTCCATTCAGCCCCTCAGAGAAGCCGCGCACATTGCAAACTGCCCAAGGCAGCATATACGACTTGGGCGGCACGCCCACCACTAGGCCGGAGGATCTCCTTCGCATTCCAACCGAGGCGAGACCAGAAGCTAATCTGCCGCACCAAAACTCTACTACTGAACCTCTAGCTCTCTGCACAGCACCTCCCACTGCTGAACTTAATATATTAGACGGCACAATAAGGCCGCATTGTAACCGGCATCCTCCCAAGAAGTATTCGGAGTCAGACTAGGAAAATTTTACGTTACCATCAATAAAGATTAAAACATTTACTCGTCGTCTGAAACCTTTATATACTATCTTTGTCCTTGTTTCCTATGCTATTTGCGAACCGACCTCTATCTTACTAGACCTTCTAATGAGCTAGCTATAACTGATTACTTAATGAGACCCTTGTGAAAAGAATTACTTCCAAGTAGACCAGCTGCATTCCGGTAAGACCAAGTGGCGGCAGCTGCCAACAAGCGACGAGCTGCAACCAACTTTGCAGGACTAACACTGTCATCACATCATCTACTTTTATGAATAATTGACAAACCGAAGTGATCGCAAAGATGGACATTGAATTGGTCGCAACAGATGCACTTGAAGAGTTCTACAATACAGGTGTAGGGGACCGGGCCACCCTAAAATAGGGGTCATCAGGGTTAGCCTTGATCCGGCAGTTGACGTGGTTATCCCGGATCCGGCGGTTGAAGGGTTCGGAAACAGGAGTCCTGACGTCTGACAATAATCAACTTCAACCTCGTTGGCCATAGATTTCTTTTTAGATTTTTTTTGAGCTTTATACTAATTAAAGCATCTAGTTTCGTTCCTCAAGGCTCTTTTGGGCAGGCCGCTTGCGGTTTGCGTCTCCTGTCTTTGGACACAGCTCTCACCCTCGTTCGTGTTTGTCCACGTGATTCCTGATGCCACGTTAGGGCACAATTATCTCCATGATTGCCATGTGAGATCCCGGTTTTTTCTCCCTCTGTTGGGATTGGTTGAGCACCTGTGGCTTATAAGGTCTAGAACTTAGCCATCATGCGATTGACGATTGAGGTCGCATACCACCATTGGAGCCACCTGCGTCCGAAATAGATCAGGGTGGCGAGGATAAGAAAAGCCCCTGAACTAAGAATCTGCACTGCCATTGAGTATCCGTGCACATGGGGTGGCAAAATAATAATAAAAATATGCTGCAGTGTGAATACTGCCTAGAACAAGCTGCTGGATAGCAGCACACATTTCCACCGAGATTTGTCAATCAGTCTCCTTCGCAAATGTTGCGACAGGCGAGCTTGAGGCTCACGTCTATATGCAGCCCCTACATTGACTATCCGCCTGTGGCAAGCACGACTCTGCCCTATAGAATCCCTCCTTCTTTTTTTAGTTTACTATATTAGACTCAGTCGTTGAGCGAACCGTGGTGAGTGCGTGGCACCCAAAAAAATGTAACAGATGAAACCATCCCTAGTTCTATGTTGCCCCACTCGATTTGACAAAGCCTTACCCATGGATAAGAATACTTTCGTGGCGGGGTCATGGTTATTATTGAATCAGCAACGGGTAAGCTGGTGTGAGGCATCAGGTGGCAGGATTAAACATGAAACGCCTCGTTCAACATAGCTGGATCAAGTAGGCTATTTTACGATCGGCCACGGGGCAGTGCCGGCACTAATTATAAAACTACGAAAGAGCGAATCAAGGGATCTGCCAAGTGGCCAACGTACATCACCCGCGGAAGTTGATGCGGTGGTCACTATATGCCCACTACACACCGATCTCTATTCTATCTCTTGCACCTTTTACTCGTTTGCTCGGGCGCACCAACGTCTCAAGGATCTCTCGATGCTTGATCTCATCCCAGACATATTACACATGCCTTCCTTGCTCAACATATCCGTTTCCACTCACATCCTCCAAACTGACCCACTCATCTCGGGTTCGGCCTGGGGGCATTTGCATCCAAGTCTCCGGGCCTTCTTCCTCACTTTGGTTCTGAGCAAGCAAAGATTGCTTTTGGGTCCGTGCCCTCTTCACCACACAGATAGACGTGCTGACGACGTATGCTACAGCCATAAGGCCAACGACCACCGCGTACGCAATGGTCTGTGACAATGGGGCACTCGCAAGCTGGAGCCCTACCCCTCCGTTGATGATACCAAGGATCATGAGAATTCTGCCGTACCAAATGTGCGCGTGGCTGATGATTCCTCGTTGTTGATGTTTGATGAAGTGGACGTGATGTGCCCATCCGAGAAATGGTTGGAGTCCAAGTAAGGCGCATATAACAACTCCGAGTATTACATGGCTCTCTTTCCCCCACTGCCAAGCCGCTATTAGTATGTCGGTGAAGATTCAATATAGATATGCCCATTCTCTTGGAAAACTTACAGAGCCATCATCGCGAGAAATAACGTAGCCGATTCCAAACCCAACCCACATGCCTAAGAAGGTAAAGACCTGCCAGCCTGCATGGATCATCCACTTCCCGAGGATGGGCATGAGAACAGCGCCAACGGGATATGCGATGGCGAAAACGATGGCCATTATGATCCCATGGGCGTTCACAAGGTGCTCGCTAGTGCTGCTGCTCGACTGGGAAATCGCCCCAGACCCGGAACTGCCACTCGAGCCTGTAAAAGGGTTTCCGTTCGAACTGAAGGTCGCGAGAGAAAAGTCCACTTGAAAGGAAGCATAGCCATCATGCTCCTGGATGCTGTGTGAGGGATCGGTCGAGTCTAACGCAGCACCCTGCTTCCAGCCTGCGATCCATGAATTGGAACCCGAGAGGTCAAGTCCGCTGCAGTCCATACACTTGATGTTGGCCACCATGTAGCTGTTGCTGACGCCTGATCCGTCGATGAGCTCGACCTGGGATCTCTGTGTGTATTGGGGCATGTTGTGGCCTGTACAGGTTCTTGTGCTCAGGGTGACATTTCCAGTGCCGTCTTGGTACACCAAGAACATGTCGGCGCCTGCCATCACCGAACCGATTCCGAGGCCCACCCATTGGTAGCTCGTTGGGGCTTTGACCTGGAAGTAAACATCCCCCGTCCCTGAGCTTGCCGCTGTCGTAGGCACTCCCCAGCGGAAACAGGCGTCTTGGTTGTTTGGGCAGTAGGAAGAGGTCGTTGCCAATACACCTCGGGTATCTGGAGAGTGGTAAGGACGGTCTGTTAGTTACTGTAATTTCGGAGGCTCGCTGGGTAGATTGTGGAGGGTTCGGGGGGCTGGGGCTTCTGCATACACAATGAGGTGGCCGCAATGACGAGTTTGCTCATGATGGACTTGATTGCTTTACACATGACAACAATGGCAATGAAATGATGCAGGATGGCTTGGAATATCGATTACGTTGTGGATAAATTGAAGCCTTTATTCCACAGCCTACAGCAGCAGCGGATAGTGATTAAGCATCAACGTCTTAAAACCTCGGTAGACTGCGGTCCTGGAAAGTTAATGCGTCGTCAGCTCTCGGCTGAGCCACCTTCCTCTAGTCCATGCTAATACGAGAAACGAGCTGCTCCTTCAGTGCCCCAAGATCTAGCCCGTCGCCTCAATGCTGCCGCTTCACTAGCTTCGAGGTACGTAGCTGCGACGGACCCGAACTGTTTCTAGGCTCTGTTACGTACGCAGGCTTGTGCCACTCATGGTAACCTAACCCTGTTTACCAGCACTACGGGTTCACACATTCACACAATATGGCACAGCCGATGAACAGTGGGTGGCGAGTACGGAGTACTCGGTAAAGGAATGTAGACATCATCTCCATCAGCTGTGGCGTCACAGCTCTCGTTAGCGGGCCCCCCAACAACTGAGCCCAAGCCAAGAGCCATTGTTTCTTGTGCCCACCACAGAGCCCAATCACGCAGGTTGAATTTCTAAGCAGTCCGGCCATTGGGAAAGACAGGACACCTGGTGGGACGAGTCACATCCCCGTAGCCCCGGACGTAACGAAGCTCAGAGCCTCAGTTTCTAACTTACGATACGGCAGTTGCTGGAGCGGGGGCGACAAAAAGCTTGGCCAAAAGCTTGGCCAAAAGCGTGGCCTGATGTGCACTGCGTTATGCTTAATTAGAGGGCCAGGCACAGATATTATCCCAGCTGCGGAGCTCAGGGCACAATGCACTACTACGTAGTACTTTGTAATGCCTAGCGATTGTCTCTTCGGCGACCACACGCGTCCACCATCCACCACACACCCTCCTCTGTGGAAATGACATCACCCACACGTTGATTGAAACAGTGCAGTTCGGCAGCGACTGCGGCTGCCCAAACCTCGCCTGCAATGTCATATCATGGCAAAGTGGCTTGCAGTCTCTTGGAGGAGACCGTGTCGCGGCGGCCTGCATGAGCTTGCTACATTGGCGTTGCTTTTTGTCTTGCTTCGTGTACGCGCTAACCACCCCACCTGTCGACTCAGCCCCAAACGCTGACGTTGCCTCGACCCATTCATGAACTGACTGACCCCTAAGACTGTGTCGGGATTTTTCGGTGAGAGTAACGCAAAAACTACGTATTGTGATGATAACACGTGCCAAATCGAAGCGTGATCCCTCGATATTCTTGACCGACGGCTCAGCACCGGACTTGACAATGACATGGTGAGATCGCCTGCTGTCTAGCCCCTGCTACGTAGCAAATCTGAGTTGGCGGCAACACGTCGTGCAACTATTGGGCGGGCTCCAATCAGGCACAGAATGTGAACGACAGGTACTCTTGCAGAAGCATTCCTTCGCGTACACGACATCGTTACGCAGTGTTTGTGTGTTTGAACCAAATGTCGGTGTTTACTCCTCTCCTCTTTAAACAAGCAGGAGCATGTCCAGCTGGCTCGATAGACTGTTGTCAAGTATCGTCTGGACAACTGAGCATGTGCAAATTAGTTCCCCTCCTACCAGATTTACCTACCAACGCCACAGAATCACCATGGAGGAACCAGGTAGTGCTGGGATAACCTCAGTGTGGGAGCTGCGCCGGGCAGCCTGCTGTCGCTGTCGCCTTGAGACTTCGACATCTCGTATGGCTATTCCAATCACGAAGCACTTCATCGAATAGAAAATGAACACTTGTGCCTCTTGCTCCAGCTGAGCCGCAACAATTATCCATTCGTTTCAGCCCTTTGTCTGGTTATACTGGCAGGCAAGATAGGCAAGAAAAATGAGAATAATTTTCGTAGTTTTTTGGTCGAGTCTTTCCAATTCTTTTCAAATACATTAGCGGCAGTGAAATATTCAATTCATTTTCTTTCTTCTTGAAATATTGGAAGAGGAACTCACGGCACGCATTCTTAATATCTCCGGACCTCGTTTTATCGACTAGGTATGAATTCGGCCATGCATCTCCCACCCGGGACTCGAAACCATGAGAGTCTGGGTCTTCCGTGTCGTCCCCCCGAAACGAATTGACTGCTTTGCCCTTATTTGGGGCAAGTTACTTTGCTTATGCTGCAATATTAACTGCTAGACCAGGATCCAGAATGCTAGAGACGTTTGTCCACACTGCTAATGCGCTATCCGTTCCCGGTTCAAGGGCACTTTGTTCAACCAGCTTCCTGACCTAATGGTTTTCATGACAACCACGTTCGCCTCTTTCCCCTGTTTCTCAGGCAAATGGGTTTGTATGGAGGTCATAGAGCCTCTTGTCGCATATATCTACCAGCCTTCTACGAATATCCTTTGCCGAGTGTGGCCAGAACGGGTTCCAGAGTTATCTCACATCACAAGGATCTTGCCCTTCTGTAAGGATTATTTACGGCACTTGTGAGCTCTCAGAAGGTAAACAATATGCCCTGACTGAAGTGCTTCATGAAGTACCACTGGAAGTCCCATCACTCGTGTCATCCCGCCATCATTAACGAACACGAAGCCATAGCCGACGCCGAGGCTAAGCCGAGTCGCCCAATCATGACTGCCACGTTTCTGTCACCCAAAATTGGCCAAGAAGAATACTCGCGAGTCTTCTCCAACTTCTCTGAGGAATAATCACGCTCTGCAAGACTAGAGGAAACAAAGTCGACCTCTATGGATATGGGTGTTTTGGTTAGCGTTTGCTCTACGTGCCATCATCAGCTTTATCAATCTCAGTACACATCTGATTCATCCGCACTAGTCGACCATGTACCTCGTTCATGCCGAAGACTTAGAAGGAAAGAGAGAGGGGAACGGCGGAGGGAAGTTTGCGGGCCGCGTCGCTCATATTACTGTTAGTGTTTCAAGGCCTAGCAACTCGATTCTCGAAAAGGTTATTGACTTGAGCTTTGAGCTGTCTCCCAAAATCTACCTGCGCATTCTATATCGTTTATACTTTATATATATATATATATATTTGGCATATTTTAATAGTAACAACACCTTTCATCATTATTCCCGCATGTACTGGCTTTCAATCTGGGACTGGACAATGGCATGACAAGACCGCGGCGTAGATCAATAGCTTGCTTATGCCCTGATCGGCTCAAACGTGACCTTTGAGGGGCACGGATACAAAAGTGACATCGAAAATGCATCAGAAACCCACTTGTATTTGAAGTACCCTCCGTCCATGAATCATAAAGCTCGGGCCTCTTCCGACACAAAGCTGGAATAGCCGTTTCGTTGTCTACGGTTTTTCTCGATAGTTACCATACGGACTTCCCACTCGGTCACCTTCGAGACCGCCTATAAGGAACCTTGGAGGGCGAACTTCCTGGGCAACCAGCCCACATTAGATCTAGCGGCAAAAGGCACATGTACGTGCCGCTAGACAAGGAACCCCCAGTCTGACGGCTAATCTACTAGCCTAAGAGGGAAAGGGGCGCCCTTTTAGAGTCTACTCCATGCTCTCCAAAGTCTTGCCTGAAGGTTACGTTTGAGCCGATCAGGGCATTAGACCCGTACTGTTGACCTACTTCCTTCTAATAATTTGCGGGGAAGCCTATATCGGCTGTGATTCTGGACCATTAACTTTTGTCGAGAATCTTATTTCCACATTTAGAGTCAGGGTTTAAGTTCATCATTGCTATCTTAGACTGTGATGTGAAGTGGGCATCTGTCTTCCAAGGTGCTGGGATATCAATGATGATTTTTTCCATATCAAAGCACCCGTTTTCCTCCTCGCGCAGTCGCTCTCGTACCTAGAATTGCATCACACCACGATTCTTCAAGATTGGGTCACGTTCCGAATTGTGTGCAAAAGCGTTTTCGGTACTTGGATCTCTGAATGTGTGGGAAGGGGACAGGGGAATGTGGGGGAACGGGAGCAACCCGGTATGGTGGCCGACGCATAGCTTGGCCGTAGGAGGGCCGCTGGTTCGACTCTCGTACCACTTGAATGGATCCCCACTCCTGGACGAAGCTTGGGCACCTGAAGGTCTGGGCCTTGGGAATAAGGGCTACCAATACGTAGTACAGTATGTACGTACTCTACTGTACCAACATGAGCATGCATTAGTCTCCGTCAGGCCACACCGTAGATAGTTCGGGCGGTATCCACCGATATGCGGGGTTCATCGTATTCAATCCGCTACGGTATCCGACACTAGATTTAAGCCTCAGCTTGAACGTTGCCAGTATTAATACTCCATCTCGTGAACACGGAACACTGACCCACGACCCCCATCTAGACCGTTTACCGATACCTCATTACAGTTGCTGACATCATCATCATGATTGCACATCGTAACGCCCGATTCTATTGGTGCATTGAGCAGAGACTTACCATTTGTTGAAAGCTAATTTGAGTTTGCGTTAGGTTTTATATGGGCTGTTAGTGACGCCGTAGCGTAGTCGTCAGGCCACTCTTGCGGTTGATTGCGAGCAAACTATAAGATGTGTCTTCCCCAATTTTGAGGGAAGACACCTAATTTCAATCTTGAACTCGCTTCTGTATCTTCAAAATGGCAGACTCAGAACTGTTTGATGTCGTCGTTGTCGGTGGCGGCCCAGTTGGGTTGGCCGCCGCGTACGAAGTCGCCAAAGCGGGCCGGAAAGTCATTATCCTAGAGCAGAACAACTTCTTCAACCATGCTGGAAGCTCCGGTGGACTGGCGCGCATATTTCGAACAATGTATGGCTATGGCAGCCGCGTCTCTGCCAGAGCTAACAATACCCAGGTACACTGAGGAGTTCATGACCAAGTTCGCTAAAACATCCATGAAGCACTGGGATGACCTTGAAAATGATGCGGGGTTCTCGCTGCGGTCGATGAGCGGCCTGCTTAATTTTGGCGAGAAAGGTAATCAATTCCCACCATCTTCTACTTGCATCATGATGCAACTTAACCTAACCTATCTAGGCGCGGTGATGAGCCCAACCGAAAACCTGGACAAGCTTGGGATGAACTATAAGAAACGTAGGTTATCAAATTATTGGCATTTCACCCTCTTGTGCTAATTTGAACAGTTACTGCGGCGGAAATTGAACGAAAGTACTCATTCAAAAATCTGAACCCTGAATGGGTTGGCCTCTTTGCTCCCGATAACGGCATAATCAATGTGCAGCTACTGGTGCGGACTCTTCACTCTTTGGCCAAGGATCGCGGAACACAAGCAAAGCAACACACTCAGGTCAAACAGATTCGCCGCTCAGAAAAGATTAATTCCAACTGGGAGATCCATGTTGTGACGTATGGGTTATCGGCCACCTACTTTACCAAGAAGATCATCATTGCCAGCGGTAACTATATTAATGACATTTTAAGGCCAAACTTCCGCATAACTCTTGACCTGGAAACTCGGAAAATTGTTAAAACATATATTAACACAGATCTCAATCCAAGCGGCACTGTTTTCCCTAGTAGGTCCCCATTTCACTTTACTTCCATCCTTCTAATCTGTTTCAAAAGGCCCGTGGTTTCACTCTACCCTTATGGAAAACAAGCGACCTCGTGTGTTCTACGGAATGCCAGCGCTTCCATGGGGCCCGCCGCATGTTGTACAAGTTGCGGTAGATACAACAGCTCTAAACACAGAGGATTTGAGCACAACCCAGGGAAGGGTTTCTAGTCCCGCTGAGACTGAGGACACTCAGAAATTTATTCGAGACCATATTATTGGTGTCGACCATACGATCCCGACCTCCACTATTACCTGTATCAAAAGAAATGTTCCTGGTATATATAATCCCTCGAGAAATATTCGTTGAAACTAACGATATTAGATGATATTTTTGTGCTGGATTTCCTCCCAGAACAATACCTTCAGGGAGGACCTGAGAAGAGCGTTGCTATTTTCACTGCTGGTTGGGCGATGAAGTTTGTCCCACTTCTTGGGAAGGCGTTGTCGCAGATGATTTGTAACGGAGAATCCGAGTTTGCCCACAAGGAGTTCTCCATTACTCGCAAGAACCAGATGACCGGAAAGGATATCATCGTGAAGGAAGATAAGGAGGATGTTGTGGTGAAGAACTCGATGACTAAATATTAATCGACGGGCGAACGATATACTTCATAAAACCACTTGCATTCTGGCAATTGCAACTAAATGAAGTAGGCCCTTACGCCTGGTGCTAGTTCAACTGATAGCTTGATGTAACCATTTGCTCTTGATAGCTTCATGGTGTAAAGGCTGTTTGCGTCCAAGAATTTCAATAATTATATAGATAGTTAGACCGAGGAGGACGTGTTAAATTCACGCTGTTATAAATCATTATCAGTGGCCACACTAGTCAAGTGCGCATTCCCTTTTACCTCAGTTGGTAATGCCTCGAAACCGTGGATTATCGAGTTCTTTGCCAATCAAATGCCAAGAACACGAGCAGGCAGGGGAGAGCGGCTTGAGACACGCATGTATATGTTTCATAATGATGCAGATTAGGTCTGTGAAATGACACGCTTCCTCACACGTCCAGGACTGGGACGCTGTAACAGGCGCTCATGATATTTTACCCATTGTCGCTTTACTCCGCCCTGATTACATGCTGCAGGATACTCAGTAGTTCCCTGCAATTTCTCCTCAAACTTTCCGCAAAGCTGAGGTTGCCTCTTTGGTCTAATAACTTGAAGATTCAACTAAACATGCTTTTATATCCATTCTTCAGGTATTATGGAAGGCTCGAAAAAAAAACCTCCCACAACTCCGTCTGAGTAGCTCGGCCCTACCCAATCGGGCACTCTCCAATGATAAGCCCTCTCCTTCAACACTTTCTAACGAAAGAGGGGTGCTAGACGCCTCACAGTGCTTTTTTCCTATCGAATAGAATAGAATCCGCTACAACAGAAAGCCAGTGCTATCCGTCTAATGCTACCAGCCCCATAAGCACGCCATCAACTCCAAGTCCCAGCCTTCAGCGATCTACAAGCACAGTGCACAGTGCACAGTTTACAACACAGGACAAGACAGAGCATAACAAGCGTACAAGTAGTAGGAGAAGCGGGAGGACGAAGGGGTTACTATTGAATTCTTTAATTCTAGCAAGCCCCATCGTTAGAGGCTTGCTGTCGCTATAGGGTCAGCTATAAGGGAAGAAGCAAGCAAATTAGCGTCTGAGCTGGATAGGTTCATTGCTAAGATAAATAAGATAGGTCTGAATATTGAGAATCCTCTGGAGTGGTGAGTTCGTCATCCATATAACGACTCTATGCTATCCAGGATGGCCTTTAACTTGTTCAATTATCCAGCAATAACTGCTAAGTGTGAGCGTGTCTTTTCACAGACAAAGAAGGTGATGAGGGATGAACGGAACCGGCTCAGTTCGGACACTGTAGCAGCGATTGAATGCCAGAAGCACCTGCTTCGAAGCGGCGTGTTAACGCCTATCTACCACGAGGAGTAGAGAGAGAGAAACAAATACAGACAGTATTCAGTCGAGTAATGTCAACCAACCAAGTAAAGTAAGGCACTCTCGTCGAGTAAACCAAGTCAAGCAAGGGGGTACTGTCAACCAAGCAAAGTAAGGGGTCCAATTTTTGCTTTACTTGGTTGTTGGACACACTGACTATCGTGAAGCTCCTTCTCGATGCGGGAAAGGTCGACGTCAATGCTAGAGATATGAAGTATAGTAAGACACCGCTCTCGTGGGCCGCTGAGCGAGGGCATGAGGCTATCGTCAAGCTGCTTCTCGATACAGGCAAAGTCGACGTCGATACTCAAGATCACAATTGCCATACACCACTCTCATTAGCCGCCAGGCAAGGCAATGAGGCCATCGTCAAGCTGCTTCTCGATACGGGAAAAGTTGACGTCGATGCTCAAGATCGGCATGGTCGGACACCGCTCTCGTTGGCCGCCGAGAAAGGGCATAAGGTTATCGTCAAGCTACTTCTCAAACAGGGGAGGTAATGCTGAAGCGAAAGTAAGTAACAGGGCCGTATGCCTTGGAGGAACGAAAGGTGTACACCGACAGCAGCGGGGTTGCGGGGGGTTGGTGTTGGGGGACTGCTACCCTATAGTACTCGGTTGACACCTCCATGACGCCTTTTTTCACGCGTCATTTGCGTGTCAGTTAGTCAAATTGTCAACAAACAAATGAACTTTTCCTACAAAGCGACAAGCCAATACAAACAATATATTGCCAATATGGCCATACCGATATTGTATTGTGACAATATGGCAATCTGCATATTGTATTAGCACAATATCGTGTAGGGCATATCATATCGTATGTATCGCAGTGTATTGTTTTATTGCCATATTATTAGCAACACTGCTTGGTGCTGCGGTAGCTGGCGCACCTGACTGTGGGGCTGGTGGAGCTGGAGCTTGGGGCGAAACTTCTGGCTCTGAATCCATGTCTATGTTATCCCATTTCGAGTAATCGATAGTCATGGAGAACCGTTTAATGCCACTTCCTGAGGACGATTCAGATTGAACAACGGGGTTTGAGCTGTAAGCCAGAGCCTGTGCGCAGCGTCTCAAACCCCAAAAGGCAAAAAAATGGTCACACGCAGACGCCACCAGCGCCTGTAGTCACCTGCTAAGAGTCTCCCAACCGCCTATAAAGCTCAGTGCGCGGCACCCACGCCCACACTCCCTTCCTCCTTTCCTACCGACGACGCCTACAACTGCCTAACTATGATCCCAAGGCTATTAGGCGATAACTAGCTAGGGCTTCGTCGCCACCTACCTGGAAGACAGTGCTTGTCAGCATCATTCTTTTTTTCACAAGACAAGGGCTTGTGTCAGGCTCTTTATTCTACTTTCACAAGGCAAGCGCCTTGCTTCTCAGACTTGTTCCGAAAGGCATTGGCGGGCCCCGTAGGGGACCGGTCTCCTGTGTCTGTTTCGTTCCTCAAGGCATAGTGGCGCAGTAGCGTTCGATTGGAGTGGTGGCGCAGCGTCTGTGGTGACGGGGATTTGGCGCGCTCGATCGGCGAAGCGAACGTGGCGCGAGGATCTGGCGAAGTTCAGAGGCTCAGGAGTTAGTGGTGCAGGCGTCGAGCACGGATCGTTTAGTGGCCCGAGTTTACGAAAGGAGGGCGCGGAAGAAGGAACCTTTCGTTCCGAAAGGCATTAAGTCCCAATTCGACCCGGCCTTACACAGAAAATGGTGGCAATTAGTCCTCGGTGGCACGGAAGAACGTCCTCTCCTCCCCGGCGTGGACGTCAGTCGTTTCATTTGATGGCTGCCTCCAATCACCGTTTCTACCATTGTGGGGTCTGAAACACGGCCCGTGTCCAAGGTCTGATCACGACCTACTCTCGCCGCGATGCCTGCCTCTGCTGCATCTTATCGCTATGTACCATGTCAACTTCCAACTGGAAGAGCGACCCAACGCCTGCTTTTCGTCCTGCAAAGCCACCAGTTGTGCTGAGCTTCTCCTACTTTGACATTGTCGACAATTAAGTTAACGCCTTTTCCGTGAGTCTCTGTCGTTGTCTCGTAGTTTCTAGCTTCGATGGCAGGCATTTGCTCTCTTCCCTCCTCGCCGCACCCGTGACTGACACCTACTTATTATCATGCCCCGGGAAGAGTCAGTCAGAGTCTCAACTGATGAGATCCGCCGTACACTGGAAGCTCTGGATCGGCGACGCATCCAGAACAGTGCCCGAGAGACGCAGCGGACCTTTCCATCGAATGTTCCGAATTCCTCGACATCTCAGACAGCCGGCCAGCGCCGGCAAGAGCTGGTTAGAGTCCCTCACGAGGAGATCCTCCGCATGTTGCAGCATCTGGACCGCCAGCATGCCGAAGACCGAGCCCGGCAAAGGACTGAAGAGGCCGAACAGATACGGCGACCGACGACTCCCAACCCGTTATACCGCCTTCCACAGACCCTTTCTTCGCCAAAGCGCCCCAGGGCACAGGAAGCGCTTCCGACTCCGCCGGCAACTCAACAAAACCGCTCCCCGAAGAGGCCAGGTGAAATCTCGTAATCACAACCACTGCATCTATAAGTTTGGCCCTGCTGAACTGGATCAGAGGTATCCAATAAAACCTGTTAATCGATATCGCTATTACTAACAGTAGATTAACGGATACCTAGCAAGGCAGTAGCCCCTCGAAATATACTGATAAATTTATTATTATCAGGGGAAACTCCATATTTTATTATTAATATCAGTAGCCCCTTTTTATAAAGAGGATAATATACAGAGGCTCTATATATCTCTTAATAAGCCTTATAATACTTAACCTAGTATATTATATAAGAACTATAGCCTTAATTATATAAGCTCCTATTAATAAATACCTCTTTCTTATCTTACCGCAATCAAAAAATACAAGATCCTTAATCTTCCAGTATATTATATACTCATTCTAATAGTACTATTATATCATGAATCCGATATACTTCTTGTAATATAACTTTAAACTGATTAGCTAAACCTTTTATTAAAGAGAGTATTCCTAGCTTATAAGTTTCGAGTATAGAAAGCGCTATTGTAGTAAATCAGATTGAAGATAGTAAAAACAAGCTATACAGTAGGCGTTATAACTAGGTATAGTAGATAGGATAGTGTAAATATAAAAGAGAGTTGGTAGTAAGTAGTAATAGCTATTAGCAGAGTGGGTTCTTAGACTTAGTTAAATAAGATTAGGCCGGGTCCGGGTAAATTATCTACTAATAGCAGACTTTAAGTAAAGTATAGAGATTAATAATAGCAAAAAAATAGAAGTACAGTAGATAGTATATATAGAATAGCAGATTGCTAAAATATAAAATCTAAATACTAATAATAATACTTACCCTAAAAAATAATACCACTTCTCTATTATTAAGCTATCTAATAAGATAGTTAATATAGACCTCTGATAACAAACTGCATTACCTTAGCTAGTAGTCAGTCCCAATTAACCAGTCCCTCCAACCCTCCATCTTCCAAGTCTCCTATCCTTCAAGCTACCGGGCCGCCGCCAATCCAGTCCCACCCCGCACCCACTGCTAGAATCCATCCATCCCATAATAGGACTACAGTATAGTAGCAACTACAGCTTCACCAGCCCATAGCAAGTAGATTGGTGGATCGAAAAATGCTAGGTAGCCGTGATTCAGTTATATGGATATTCCCTGCTTTCCAAGTAGGCTTCTTCCAGCTCTTAGTCAAAGAGATACTTTTACAATAGTCAAAAAAGAGGTCCTTACTTTTAGTCAAGAGATCTCTGCTCTTTGTCAAATCACCTTGTCCTTACGGAGTAGTCAAAAAGAGATCTGTACTTTTAGTTAAAAAGAGGTCCTTGCTTTTAGTCAAAAGCGGTCCCTACTCTTAGTCAAATCAGATCCTTCCCTTAGTCAAAAAGGATCCTTGCTGGGCAAAAAGTGGACTTGGGCAAGAAGTGGACTAAGTCCGTGAGGGTGTTTGATAAGATCGATGTTCTTCATTATATAGATTTAAATACAACCCCCTCCCAAAGATCCTCGTCGTACATCGCCGTAAACCCCTCCGACGCCACAGACGTCCGATCTTAGCAGGAAAGTTTTCAGTGTATGACCTGGCTTCTCTTCTTATAACCGAGTTTAATGAGCGAAGGCTTCCTTCACCTAGCACCTATATTAGCTAGGATATAGCTATCTTTTCACTGGTACCTTAAGGTAAAGCTGAAAAGATTCATCAGAAACCGACCCAACGAATTGCATTACTCTGCTACCGGCAGTCATCCTTTTAGCTCTGACAGGCTCCCCGGTAGTAGAAACAAGGATCTGTTGCCCGTCATTGCTCATGCTCATGTCCTCAATCAAACACGCTCCGCCGAAAGATGCATGTTGGGGTCCATCGATATAGCTCGTCTGAGGTTGTTTCATCCTCTCAGAACCGCTTCTTGGAGAATTTGGCTTAATCAGTGCTTTAAGGAATTGTTCTTTGTGCAACATCTTACGCTGTCTTGAATCGTGGATGGGCAGGGGCTATTTTCAATACCTTGAAGCTAGCGTGTATTCATTATTGCTGCGTTGCAGTGACTCTTTTAGTGATATAGTGGACTATTTTCAGCATATATCGGATTATTAACTGTTATTTATACTGGCCATCAATACCCAAGTAAGCATCTATAAAGTTGGGCATTAGCTGGGTCGAAGAGAACACGGGACGCAAGCACAACTCCAACAAGCCATATCTCACCAAAATGCGTTGACTAACATGGCATATATCACCCCAAGAGTCCAGTTGGGTATGATAGCAACCTTTTTAGGACGGCCGTCAAACAAGGCGTTAATAAAGTCGGTAGGGTATACGAGTCAATTTGCGGGTCTAAGAGCACCTATAAGTGCCAGCCCCGAAGAAATAGTAAAGGTCAAAGCTAATCTGGAATTGATTTAACTTATAGAACTCTGCGATATACTTAGTATAGAAGTAAGAAAGGAGTCGGATACTATTAAAAAGAAAGAAAGCCTAGGCACTAAGCTTTTTAATATATATAACTAGGCTAAAAATAAAATAAGCTTAATATAGATATAGTTTAAGAGGCTAGTTTAGAAAATTATAAGATAAAACTTTTTTAATATAATTAATATATTAGAGATTAACTCTTAATTAAATAAAGAGGAGTTTCTTAATTTAAATAAAGAAAGATAGAAATCTAAAACTTCTAATAATCTTAATAAATAGAAGATAGTAGCTAATTTAATATATACAAGCCTATTAAATATTAATAATAAGATAAGATTCTTATAATAGCTCTTTACTACTTATATACTACTAGTACTGAAATGGAAGGTGGGACCTCGGCTAATCTAATAAAAAATTATAAAGCTAATTAATATACTAATAGAATACATATAGAACTACTATACTTAATATTTTTATGGCCTAGTAAAACCTTATGAAATTCGGTATTATAAATACCGCAATAAATATAGATTACAAAACTATATAGAGTTATACTATATTAATAAGATTAGCTCCGGCCTAACTATTTATCTATATCCAGATTGCTAGACTAAAGTATGTAAAGATAGTATAAAGAACTATATCACCAGATATCATAATTATAATATTTTCAATAGGTATAAGAAAGAAGCAAAACCAAAGGCAACCGCAGCCCAGAGGAGGACTGGGGCATGGAGGCAGAGCGAAACAACTGTATAGCATGCATTTGAAACACTCACTGCACAGCGCGCACCTCGGGCGTTATTTGGCTTAAAAGGTTGTAAACCTATCGCTAGCCTGAGGGTTGGCTGATAGATGTTCATAATTTGCGGTTGTAAGAGTAAAAGAATAATATATTACATGAACTCAATCTCTGTCTTGTATCTTCATGCTTTATATCTGTGATAGAGATGTAGCTAGAAGCTAGATTACACTGTCACACCCGGCAACTGTTGAGACCGCGGCCCCGTCTCGAAGACTCGGCTCTATAGCAGGCGGGTCTCGAAGACCCGGATCCAAGGGATCCGGTCTTAAAGGAAACCTTATCATAACTCCTGTGACGATAAGAGCATCCTTACAAATAGAGCTGCTGCAAGCCCTCAGTTAGATAGAAATCAAGAGCTTCTATTCACATCACAATGCACCCATCCTATCTGATGCAACATACACTCTTTGGAGCTGACACTGTCTTCATGCCTGCAGAGCCCTCACCGGCGCCCCTTGATGACTTCGAGCTCCCAATGATGAGCGTCAATGGCACTCTCACTTTCAAAATCAATCCAACCAAGTCTCATGGTATGTCTATCTAGCACTCTCATATCTCCTAGACCTGTGAAACCAGCCCCGCATACGACCACCGTATCGCGAGCTTTGCTTGGAGGAAGTGACGCAAGACTCTTGAGGTGAGTCTCGAGTTTAGCCGCAGAGGTCAAAGAATCGATGTCAAACGCATATTGCTGAAGTCCAGCGACGCTCTGGGTCTGGCGACAGAACTTCCAGCTGCTAGGATAAGGCGGTCGAAACCAATGTCGGATTCGTCGCCCGAAACGGATCGAGCGTGAATAGCATGCGATTCAGTGTCGATGGCTTCGGCGGTGCCCTGGAAAAAGTGTATACTGGCAGATTTGAAGAGAGGTCCAAGTGGATGAGTCATACCTGAGGCGTTGGCTTCGTAGAGTCGTGGACGGATGACCAACAATAGTTCAGGGGCAATGATGAGGATCTGGATCTCTTGCTCTTTGTTCTTGAGGTTGATGAGACGCTTGGCTGAGAGAGCACTCCAGACCCCGGCGAAACCGGCGCCTATGATGACGATCTTGCCGGGCATTTTCTTTTTCAAGAGTTTTTGGAATAATGTAGAATGGTGCAATCGTGTCTGACTGGTGAGGTAGAGGTGATAGAAATGCGTGTAGATTGGATAGGATGCTTTCGATGACTTGGTCGTACGGCCTTTTTGAGTCTTGGTAACATCTTCTCGCGGACTCTTTATACCAACCATGATATCTAAGCCGGATTCCCGGCATGGGTCCACTTCTGTGGTCAACCGAAAGCCTCACTACACCTTCATCCCCTAATAGTCACAGTTCCCCCAAAATCTACACTCATTGTCACAGTCCGTGAGGTCTTTCATTGGTTCGGAAACGTAATTATAGTCGAAGTGATGGTGACTATAAGAATAGTCTGAAGTCTCATCACCATCATTTACCTAAGACTGGTGGTTTTTTTCGTCCTGCCACCATCAATCAGCCATGATGTTTCGCATTCATATACAGGTGTCGTAGTTACTCCTTCGGCATAAAATTTATTAGTCCCATAGATATTTTGATCGCTCGTATCCTGTTGCAACGCCTCATCCCTGCGCCGACATTGCTCAAGGAGCTCCTTGCTAGGACCGGCCTGCAACACACAAGTAATGTTGTCCCTGAACTTGTACTGCCAACGTACCGTACGGCCACACTCAAGGACTTTACCGATAATCTCCTGAAGCCTGACTCGCCCAGGGCGTTTCTGGTTTGCGAAGGTATCCGTGTTGTGCATTGCCCGGACCACCAAATCTTCAACTTCCGCGAGGTCGACAGAGTCACTGTCAGCCATTTCAAAACACTCAGTAATAAGGATGATAATATTTGAGCTGGTCAACTCGGCCCACCAGAGATCCTCGAATTCAAGGCCAAGGCCTAGCTTTTCGTTAATCCAATCAAGGGACAGCAGAGATAAGAGTGGGTTCGAACGGCTTATTCTGACTGTCGGAAGTAGAAACTGAAGGACCGTCTTTAAGGCTGCGGTATTTGGCTGAGCAGCGAGTTGCTTGCCTGCATGGGAAGGGCGGCGTTTTCTTTCTTCGGCCATTGCGGATTTACTACTCTCCTGAAGAGTCTTTAGGAAGTTTTTGCGTTGTACGACGGAAGATAAAGGTCCCCATCTATTCTCTCTTTCCTTCACTTCATCTCCCTTGAAAGACTCAGTCTCAGCACCCCGTTGTCGAAACGCGAGGTCAATCTCTTTAGATGGCTGTGCAAGGTTGACCAGCCGGTGATGCGCGTTGGTGGGGTTCTTCTGATACAAGTTGACTTCATAAAATTTATTATGAACTTCACACTTGAAGTTCATGTACCTGTGGGTAATCAATTAGTTGATACCGGTGCTTTGCTTAAGGATTTGGGGTCAAATACGCGTTCAGTTTCTCGAAATTCGCCCTTAGAAGATCGTTTTCAGTAGCTTCCATATACTTAAGTCCATTGGTAGTTGGAACGAAGTATCTGATCACCTCTTGCAGCCCATTGTTGACCTGTCTCACGAACTGAACAGCGTACGGTGCGCTGCTGACAAGCGAGAAGCCGTCGTCCAGTACTAGACATGACGTACGGTGGCGGGCCCAATTCAGAAATGCCGTGAATTTAGGCGCATGGTCAAGCAACTCGGGACGATAAGGCTTTATGTCCGGGCAGCAAAAGATACCAAACATAGTGTTAACCCACAAATGGTGCCAAATGATGACTTAAGTTGTCGATATTGGTTGTGAGGTAAAAAGGGACGAAAGCCAGGCGTCTATAAGATAGATGGTCGCAATTTTGGCCAACTGGCCCCGCTTGAAGACCGAGATGCGGAGAACTTATCAACAATGCCTCTCTTGCCACCTCGCATGTTAAATGGGGCTTCCTGTGCACGCAGATTTTAGCACATGAGACACGTGGGATATCGGTTCTCAGCCCACTCCTTGAATGTGCGAGTCAGCTCGTAGAAGAAGACCAATTGAACTGCGCTGATAGCACACAGGGGGCCTATGGTGCCCCGTGGGGAGGGACTATATTGAAACGCTTGACGTCATTCTTACATCCATGCCACCCAAGACACTCGCGCACACTGGCTGCTGCATAAATCACATGTTCTTCAACCCCACTCTGGATTTACCATGTCTTTCTGATGCCTTCTGCCACGAATCAAAACCCAACCATGTTCGATCTGCCCGTGTATGAGGCAGAGAGCCCTCGAGGGACTTCCCACTGGACCGATGAGACCATATCCACCCGACGCCATCACGCGGTCCCAAAACACGCGAGCAACGTGACGCGTCCGCCTAACTACCTGCTTCCTGCACTCAAACAACTTAATGGCTGAATTGCTGGACTCTTGGAAATATCGTGCGCTGTCCGGTCACCAAAAATTTGTTTTATCGTTCTTGATTCCACTGATCGATTAGATACGCGAGATGTATACTGAGTAGTTACGGGGTCAATGTAGTAGATCATGAAGCAAAATTGATGATTCTTCTTGATTCTCTCCTCCTTTTGCTTTGCACGGCCGGAAGTGTGTCTCTTATCCTAACCCCGCAACGCGGTGCTCATTAGATGCATATGTTTTTCGTACATGCATGGCTGCATATCTAACAGCTGTTCGCTGGACCCCGTTATCTGGACATGGTCGTTGTTGGAATGAGACCTCGTGTGGCGGCATAACATGCCTGATCCAGAACGCCGGATGCGGAACGCCGTCACTTCTACTACCGTAAAAACTCTGTCAACTCGCGCAGCCTAGCGTCTCCGTTTTTCCACTGTTAACCGCGAAAACGTCACAAACAGCCTAGTGTATTGGTTCTCCTTCTTTTTATGGAGAAGCTAGGCTGCGCGAGTTGATAGAGTTTTTACGGTATTGCATACAGCAAATTGCGTATCCAACACATTGTTAACCCGTTCTCGTTTTGCATTGTCGACTCTCCCCCTTTTCAGTATGCAACAAGTCCATCGCTTGATCTATGGTTATGGACATGTCGACTTGCGTTTTCCTTATATTTTATTTCCCATCGGTCGGTGCCTACCTTAATCTCTACGGCATTAAACGAAAAAGGACAACCTATCTTCCCTGCGCGACCTACATGGTTACATTGCTAAAGAAGCCTCCCTCTTCTTTACAACTGGGTCGTCTGTAACTCTCGAGTCTTTTTGGCTTTGAGAAGATTAAGTGGTGCCTTCTGGGGGTAGCTTCAGTCACATTCGGCTGACAGAGCAGATGCATCTCGTTTGTCTGGTTCGGACTCCTTTCAACTTGTTGTTAGCCACGTGACTGCTTGGATGAAGAATCTGCAGACGGTAGTTGCAGCCTGACTAGGTTGACAACATGTCCGCCACTGTCCGCCCTAGCGCCTGATTCCGCCGTTCTCGAATGGACACTTGACATGTATTTGTGACAAAGGAGAAGGTTTAGCGGGCTCAGAAGCCACTGGCGAGCTAGTCAGCCACGCTAACTCGCTCCCCTACCAGTAATGCCAAATTGGAGGGAGGGGAAGCCACTTTTAAAACCGGATATCGAAGTTATTAAAAATTTAAAATAAAGAAAGTATATATAATATTAAAGTAAAGTTATTACTTATTTCTAAGTTATACTTGTTAAAGTCCAATAAATATATAAATCTATAATTATATAACTTCTAATAATTAAAATACAAGCTTAAATATAAGCTTAAATATTCTAGGAAAAATCTTATAATATAATACTAAAATACAGTACTAATAACACTATTTATACTGTATGACTAATTTATCCGAATCGGCTTATTAATCTATCCGAGCTTAGAAATTAAGTATTTTAATTTATAAGCATAAGCTTTTAATTCCTCCGTGATTTGAAATCAAGATTACTTGGCTATTAGGGAACATAGGAAGACATATCTAATACCATCTTAAAGCTGAATTTCTAGGCTTTCTAATGGTATTATTTTTATCCTAATACCTATATATTTGCCGGCTAAATTTGTCTATAAAAAAAGGGCTTCTCTTAGGGAATATTTCTTCTCTTTTTATCTATATACACTATTAATATATACTATATTATACTATCTTATATACTATTATCCCTTATCCTTATCTTATCTCTTATCTCTATATCCTTTATAAGAATATCCCTTTATCTATAATTAATTCTATTCTTCCACTGTCTTATAACCTCTAACATTTATTAAGTATATTATAGCTATATTTTAAGTTAAGAGTATATATATACTAATAAAATTCTATTTTAATAAATCTATAGTAAATTATTTTAAAGCTTAAAGAATAATAAAGTATATACTACTTAATTAATTATTAAAGTTAAAATTAAATTAAGTTTAATAGTAAATTTAAGTTCTTATTAAATTTTTAAAGCTACTATTTTAGCAGCAGGAAGGGACGGAAAACAACACCCAACTCATTAACCTTCCCTAGGGGAAATGCACAGAGAGTCGTCGCACAGGCATCTTGGCCGGTCAGCCCGAAGCTGCACCAGATTACGCGTATGAGGTCGGATCAACCTGAGGCTTATGTCTCCTGATAGGGAAGCATCTCATGAGATTGTATATCGGGTCGGTCGCAGGAAAGTTCGCTGGCAAGGCATCAATGGGGCCTGCGGCAGACCGATATCTGAGGGAGGTTGAAGACGGAGGTTGGACAGGGAACGTAGTGATGGCAAGAAGGCTCAAATAAATCTCTCAAAAATGAAGGCAATCAATTAATAGACTCCCTAGCAGCCTCGAGCCCTTCCGGCCTCTCTGACTTCTAGGAAGAATCTCTGATGAAAGGAAAAACGATGATTTCCCCCAGTGACGGCACTGACCTCCCCTTTTAACCCCATCCGGGTCACCCTAGAGACATCCCCGCTAGCGACCAGCTAGCCCAAGTGTCCCTAACCGCCTGTCACAAAGACCCCAAAGATAGTACTTAAGGCCAGTTTGCAGTCTAAATATCTTAAAAGATAAGTAAGAAGGCATTAAAGTAGCTCTCTAGCATCTATTCTTAAGGTACTTAAGTTATTTTCTAAGAGAATAAAGGCAATAATATATTAAATAGTATTATTAAAGTCTAAGAACCAGATCCTTTAATAGGTAAATAAGACTCTTAGCAAGCAGCGCAGAGCAAAAAGAACCCGCCTACAGAATAGAGGGAAAATAACTATAGATAAGAGAAGGGATAAGATAGATCAGAGAGATATCGATGCACAAGTAGCAGCTAAATCGTCGAGAAGTAGTAGTCGAGCAAGGTCGGTGATGCCAAGGGAAAGGCGCTGTGGAACTTGTAGAAAGGCCGGTTATAATATAAGAACCTGTCAGGCTGTTATTGAGACCTCTGGAGAAGAGTATAGCAATTAGTTTTAATTGATTTAAGGTGTTATTGTATTTTTATTGAAGTTTTAATTTTGAAGATTAGGATTTTTATTATGCAAGCTTGTTTGTTATACAAGCTTATTATGTATGTTATATTTATTTAGTCTTTAATAATAATAATGTATAAAAGTTCAGAATTTACTAGAGAGTTTCTAGCTTTTTATAAATAATTTCTCAAAATCTAGCTATTATAGCTAGATAATAAGTATATTATTAAAAAGCTTAAAAAAGCGGCTTTTTAGTGGTATTATTATTGTTATTAATATCTAGAGGATTCTGAGTAATTCTGCTTTAAAATTAAGTTTTTACTTTAAAATTAAAGATAGTTTAATTTGAAATTATTAAAGATATAGAGATATATTATATACTATAAAAAAGCTTAAAAAAGCAGCCTTTTTCTAGTATAATTTTTATACCTAAAATACTTATTCTTTCTGAAGTATCTAGATTATAAGTTAAAATAATTTAGAATTAAAAATAATTCTAAATATAAGTAGGGCTATTATCTTTTCTATACAGTATAAATAGTATAATTAATATTGTATTTATATTATATTTTAGTGCTATTTATACTGTATAAATAGTGCTATTAAGACTGTATTATATTTATTTATAGAATTAATTAAGATTTAATTCTTAAGGTTAAAAATATATATTTATATATTTATTTAGTTTTTAATAAGTTTTAAATATAACTTTAAGATATAATATAAAGAGATTTAATATAGATACCTTAAACTAGTAATATTAAAATATAAAGGCTTTTTTAACTATTTTTAAGAATTTCTATAATTTCTTATTAAATTAATATATTCTCTCTCTAGCTAAATAATTTAGAAGTAGTAATATATTATAAATTTTATTATTTTCTTTTAAAGTAGTAGATATATAACTAATTATACTATCTATATTAGATGGATAATTCTAGTTATTATTTTAAAAGATATTATAATTCTAATTTTATATAGAGTTACCGACTATAGAAGGGTTAGAATTATCTGAATCTTTAGAACTGCTTGATAGTAGTATAGCAAAGCTGTCTAGGGCTATACAAGAACCCGGTATTTCAAGTTCCGCTGACGAGGTAGCTGGAGTATCCCTTTAACAGTCCTAAGGCAACACTTTGGCTTGGCGCCCCATATCACCCTAGCTTTAGCCGAGGTACCTAGAGTGACGAAGAGTGTGGTTAGAATCAACCCCACCTAATTCCTCATACAACTTATTCTCTGTATCCTTATGGATTCCCAACTCCCCCCTAGCTAAGCAGTTAATGCATACGATGACAATAGCTTCATTCGCGTTGATAACAGCAGCCGCCGCGAGCAGCCGGCTGATAATACGTGCCGGCCAATTGAAAATCCGGTCCCGGATCGCGGTTACAACTTCGAGCCGATGGACCTTCCAAGCCGGGCCTCTGCGATAATGACCCTGCCCCAGCAGCCGCTGCTGCTATTCCAGGAATTCCTACCTATTTCCCTAGTGGAAAGATGGGTCAGCTTTACCAATAGCTGGGTCAGTCACCTGTTGCGGCAGCATGAAGCTGGAAGCCGCCGGCTGCGGCCACAAGCTCGGCTGTTGACTTGGAAGCCGACCTCTGTTGCTGAAATCTATATATGGATCGCGATCCTAATTTATATGCAAATTCATATAGAGCCACGGATTGAGGACTATTGGAAGGTTTCTAAGCCGCAGGAAAACATCCCCTCCTATCCAGTGACCCGATGGATGCCTTATTATCGGTTCTATTTACTATCACGGTATATCCGTCTCTTTGACTTCATGACTGTTGATCAGGGCCCTGATGTCAGCTTCCTAGGCCGGACCTACAGCCGGGTCAACGCCTGGTCTGACCACATACAGCATGCGTCTACTATCTTCCTTATTCCGGGCACATCTATCGCTGTAGATGAGTGTATGGTCCGCTTCCTTGGCCGGTCCCTTGATACAACAACCGTCCCTAATAAGCCGATACCAACGGGCTTCAAAGTCTGGGCTGTGGCCCAACAGGGCTATTTCCTACGGTGGATTTGGCACAGGCCGGGCCGGAAGTTCGGGCCCGTAGGGATCCGGCCGGCTCGACGGCTCCGGCAAGGGTCACAGCTACGGGAGAGCCGGCAGCGGATACGAGAGAGGATGATCTATCTGAACCCGACCCAAGCCGTGGTTGTTGCCCTAGTAAATCTGCTGCCGGCTTCCACATATCACGTCTTTCTTGATAACCTATTCTCTTCCGGTAATCTCTTTCGCCGGCTTCGTCAGCTAGGTCACGGGGCCACAGGCACAGCCCGCCGTAACTGTGGTCTTCACACATCCCTCGTTAAGCTCAAAGCTTCCGATAACACTGCCGCCGGCAGCCTCGAATTCAACGCCCTCAAGGCTGTCCCTACAGTAGATAATCAGGTCAGTCATAAGGACGGAATTCTGCTGTATTTCCCTTACTAATTTGTCTGCCGCTAGGTCAATCAGATCGTGTGGAAAGACAACGCCCTCGTGCTATTCTTATCAACCGCGTTTACGGGCAACGAAAGAAGCGACTGTAAGAGGAAGAGACCGACAGGGGACCAAATGCAGTCACGGCCGATACAGCGTTTCTTTGGTGATGACCACGTTAAGCTGATTTCTATCCCGTCTATCGCAGCTGCTTACAATCTTGAGATGAACGCAGTAGACCGCGGTGACCAGCTACGGTCTTATTGGGGCCCTAACCGCCGTGTGCGTAGGGGCGGCTGGAAGGCCCTTGCTTGGGACTTTCTATTAGAAATAGCCCTCATCAACAGCTTCCTTTTACAGCTAAAAGGGCTGCCACAGTGGAAGCCGGAGTTATCGCAGAAGAGTTGGCGGTAACGCCTTGTTGATGACCTTATTGCAGCGTATGCAACCCAAAGTTAGGCGCGACAGCGGTTTCGAACGGGAGACGAATTTACGCCTGTATCACAGCACAATTGGGTCCGAAATAAGAATCCGTCGGCATGCCGGGCTTGTAAGAACGTACGGCTAGGCGAGGGTCGGTCGCGGCAGCCGTTGCAAGCAGTCAGCGGCAACAGCCGCCCGAATGTGCGGAAATCACGGTATCGGTGTAAGCAATGTGATGTAGCTCTATGTAGATCGGGGAATTGCTGGGACTTCTATCACCACCTAAAATAGGTGGGGGCCGAAGTACCGTTCATTTGCATTACTCTCGTTGGCCCGCACCCCTGCCACTAGCGTATGTGTTGCCTTAGGACTGTCAAAGGGATAAGGGACGTGCTGGTAAAACTCCGTATAAAGGTTCGAGGTTATATCTTTTTGTTATAATCGGCGGTGGTAATATATTCTCGAGTATATGCGTTACGCCGCTACTAGGGGGGTCTCGTTATTGCATTACAGCTCAACCCCCCATTCGTCCCTCACGGGGGTCGTTGACTAGCCAAAAGTCCGTTGACTCACCAAATACCTAAAAGCTTGGTAGAGACTCTAGTAAAATGATGTACCTCACTAACAAAAGGAAAATTGGGACCTACTCCAACAACCGCTCTCCAAAAAATACAGCACAAACACTGAGTTTTTAGTGTAAGCCAATGTACCTAAATTTGGTCAGTCAACGGACTTTTGGCTAGTCAACGACCCCCCCGTGAGGGACGAACGGGGGGTGGAGCTGTGCTGGGACCGAGACCCCCCTAGTAGTCTTTTTTAATTACTTTAAGCTTTATAAAGCCTATATTTATTCTATAAAGGTATTTAATTATTATTACTTCTTTTAATTAGTATTAAACTTTTAATACTTTTAAATAAGAGTATAATTCCTTTTAACTTCTTAACCTTCCTTTCTTATTATCTTTTAAATTATTAATTATTAATTTCTATAGTAAGTTACTTTTGAAAGGGCCCTCCATACTCTGTACGCAAAATGTAGTAGCCCTTATTTATAGCCTGAGAAGTGCATATTACTATGGGCAGCTCCTCAGCTATCAATACAACTTGACTACCTCAATCACTCTTGACTGCTACGCATTACCATTGATTGACTAATGAACTGCTAACTGAATCGGCAGATTGATGATCTAAATAAAGACACCGGCAATGGCTGGCGCTCTGCTGCTCAGCGTACGGCACAGCAGCTGCACACTTGTAGTGCCGCTGTGGAGCCCAGTCAAGCTCGCACTCCTGCTCTAGCTCCCCGTGGTAAAGCTGGTGAAATGACTCTCGAGGAGCGAAAAGTTGCGGTGTTGGAGGCCATCACCGAGGCTGCTCGGCTCTGGACTGTAAGTGGGTTAACCCGTAGCAATATTTCCACTGCTGTTACTGCTATTATCTGCTGCGTCTAAATTCAATGAGTTGTTTGTAAAAGTACATGACTCAGTGTACTGTGGGGCGTGCTTTTTGGGGCTTTGCAACAGTGACCTCTAGGCTGCCGTAGAGGTCCATGCAGCAACATCGACATTAACTCGGTTGCTTACGGCTGATCACACCACCATCGTCATATTACCAATGGCATGCTAGCCTACGTACAACTTGCTTTCGCCACCGACGCGTGTATGGCGCGTAGCTAGTTCGTTTGATTTCCAGCGCTCCATTTCCCCGCATTAGCTAGGATATTAGTGCTTTCTAGGTTGGGGATGTTGTCATGTATTCCGACTATTGACGAGCTTAGGTAGGCGGATGAGTGCCAGTATATTTACCGGCACCGAACGCCGAACATGTGATTGGTTATGCGATAGTATACGTATACTGGGATAGAAACATGATTATGTCTGATTTGGCTTTTTGTTCGAGCTTCCTTGTCGATTACTACGGACAGTTGCTTCCACAACAACACTGGCGGGATTGAGATGGAAATTGGTGAAGGCCTTCGGGTCGTCGACGGTAAATATCAAAAGCGCCGAACCGACAAACCGGTAAGCTTGCAACCAAACATGAACAGCAAACAGAATAAGACAACGCTCCTCTCATTACCCCTCGACATCCGGCTTCAGATCTACCGCTGGCTTCACCTTATAAGTCCCCTTCGTCAGCTCCCACTCGCACCAGGGTGTCCAACGCCCATCCATTGCCAATACATACTCCGGCGCGTCGGCCACGATGCCGACTTCCCTCCCGACTACGACACATCACCTGGCACCGCAAGCTTACTCTCGTCGTATAGACCGCTCTCCATCCTCCCAACAAGCCTTCTACAAACGAATTCACAGATCTACCACGAAGCACGTCTTATTCCCTTCACGTATAACGAATTCGTCTTTGTTAACTGGTTCGCATCCGGACTCTGGGCTGCTAGGGCATTCACTCGCGCTTTAGCACCCTGGCAGCGTTCCGCGCTACGCTTCGTGAGGCTAGAAGTTCTGGCACGGGACGTCCTCGATGGTGCTGGACGTGAAGAATGGCGCGCTTTGTGTAAAGATTGGGCTGCTGGCGTGCGAGGGTTGCGGATGAAGATGGTGCTAGGTTCAAACACCGTATCTACGATTCCAACGACATCCGGAACGTCAGACTTGGGGTCTGGAGGAGTGGGGCCGCGAGCGGAGGAGACGCGGCGGTGGGTTGGGGAGGGACTCGAGATAATGGAGGGGGTGGAGAGGGTGGAGATGGAAGTTGTGGCGCGGGAGATGGTAGATGAGGACAAGGTGAGGTGGTGTGAGATGTTAGAGGAAGAGCTGAGAGGGAAAGGGTTGGAAAAGGTGAAGGTTGTGTGTGTGGAAGAGGTACAGGAGAAGGTGGAGTTGACTAAGGGTAATGTTTGGTGGAAGGCATTAGTTATCAATTGGGGACAGAATGGGACTGGATAGCTAATTTAGTAACAATTTCTTTCAGATGCCAGTTGTGCCAACGATAGATAACCTAGTAAGAAACCAACATAAATTAGCCCTAACTAGTGTCTGAAATCGTTGGTGGAAGAAGCCATATACAGAGAAAACTAAGTTCACGGGCGATACAGCGTTTCTCTGGTGACGGGCCTATTAAGCTGATTTCTATGCCAAAAGTTGTAGATGTTTATAGCGACGAGATGAACGCCATAGATCAAGACGATCAAACAAAGGTATCCCGACCCTGACTCGCCCACAGAGTCACGGCGCTGTGGCGTTGCATGTCTCTCTCTCACTCGCCCCCTCTCTCTGGTGTATGTGTGTTCTTAGGCTTCAGGATAGTAATCCAAATAAGGTTTGCTGATCATCGTGGCGAGAAAGTGAAAGGCTGAAAAGAGGCCAAACCCAAAGAACTAAGATGTGCCGGGAGCGCCGCTCTCACATGCTTGAGCGTGCCTTGGGTGGTCTGATGCATCGTTAGAGAGAGCTTGTTGGAGGTGGACACCAGTCGGAAGGTCCGGTCCGTTGCCTTGGCGCAACCAACACTACTAGCCTAAGCTTAGTTGGGGTAATTGTGGACTAGCCGAAGAGATTGGCGACAAAGGTCGCACGATTCCACCCCTGTCATGACGTCGCATTTACTTCATTCTCTTGTCGTGGTAATTCATATCAGCCAGTCTCGTGCTTCCAGACTCTTGTCATCTAACTCACTCATAACCCTTGCCACTTTTCCCACAGTTTCTTGTAGGCACCTTCACCGGCAAAAATTGCTAGAAAACTGAACCTTTCAAAACCAGGTACCGTCAGGGGTTAACTCAAAAATGTCCGAGCTACCTCAGGTACTTCAACGGGAAGAGCCCAGACCTCGACCCCACCAAACTCAGGCTCAGGACGGCCAGCACCGAAACCTAGACCAGAGCCAGGCTCATGGCCAAGCCCAAGATTCGCAAAGGAGGACCCTGCACCAGCCGGGGCAGCCGCACGCTCAGAGTGACGGGCTGCAGCTGCACGACTATCCCACTGACCTGCATCACCGCCCAGGAGCTCTTTCCAGTTCTGCTCCTCCTTCTATTCCGGCTTCACCTGCTCCTCCAGCCCTGACAATTGCTCCATCTCAACCTGATCCCCAGGAAAATCCCCCCAATTCCTCGTCTTGCTCGACTCACGCTCATCCCGCTACCGACCCTCACTCTCAGTCCCATTCTGTCAGCTACTCAAGCTGTCACCCAGACTCGTTGAGACCCGCCAGCGAGTACTCCACACCTCAGTGTAAACCATGCCGGCCGAAGAGCCTTCGTCCCTTCATCCTCTCCGTCATGGCTTTCAAGGAGGGCTGCAAGTTCTCTACGGCCACTTCGATGCACCGCAAGGGGCGGATGAGGACAATTGTGGAGAAAGAAGATCATTTCGGTCAATCTCTCGCGGTACGGGTTCCACTATTGCCAACTCAACCCTCGTCCCCGTGCTAATGCTAACCTTATGCCCCGTACAAGATACTCTATCTCGGCATATCCGCCGTGTTTGCGAATGATCAAACTGCAGTTGTTGCCTTGGCTATCAACGACAGTGTCTACCTGATTGACTTCTCCGTCAAGTATTTTGTGCTTGGCGACGGTCTGAAGATGGGTCAGGATCTTATTGCCGACTACATCCTTGAGGAGGTCGAGAAGTACGAGCACGAGAACTTTGCCAAGTTCATTGGAGCCGGTCTTCCCACTACTCTCAGGGACATGAGCCCCAGTCTGTGTTCTCATTTGTGGCTAGACCTGGATGTTCTCCCGGTCGTGTTGCATCCTGACGGCGAGGAAAGAGAGAAGAGTTTCTGGGACTTCAAGCGCGTTGATGAGCAGGCCGATTCTATGGCCCGCAAGTGCGTCATGTGAGCCTACAAGTTCTGATGGGGACGAGTAACTCGAATTGACATGTTATGCTCAGGAATTTCGGTCCATCGCTTGCCCCTCGTCTGCAAGTTGGCTTCCGAGGTGTTGTCCAGGGTGACGCTGGATTCCGCGCCTGTCTGGCTACCCTTCAGAACTACAAGGACACATGCGGCGCTGCCACCTGGGAGACCATGTTGACCTATGCCAAGAAGCTGCGTCATAATGACATACGCGTTGCCTTCTTCAGCGCCACTCCCCAAGGTGGTGGTGTCGCTCTTATGCGTCACGCACTGGTCCGCTTCGCTCGCCTGACGCGTGTCAATCTGACCTGGTATGGTAAGTACGACTGCTCCGCAGCCAATATCTTGCCAGAGGTTTCGTCTCTAGATTGCTCACACCCAAGGAAGTTCCTAAGCCGCGTCCTGCCGTCTTCAGGATCACCAAGAACATCCACAACGTCCTCCAGGGCGTCAGCCATCCCGGCCAGCGCATCACTGCAGGGGAAAAGGATGCCATCATCGAATGGATTACCGAGAATGCTCACCGATATTGGCTATCTGATGGCGGCCCACTTCGCCCAGCAGAGGAAGGCGGTGCTCACGTCGTCATTGTCAGTATTCTTTCGGATTCTGCTTCAGATTTGGTCTTACATAGCACTGGTGTTGCTTCCTTCCTGCGTTTGACCCTACCAACTCATCAATAGTACTTATTGCCGCAGTTCACACTAACGATATAACAGCTCGATGACCCACAGATGCTAGGCTTAATCCCCCTTATTAAGAAAATTACCCCTGACCGTCCAGTCCTCTACCGTTCCCACATCCAGATCCGAAGTGATCTTATTGCCAAGGCTGGCTCACCCCAAGCTGATGTATGGGACTTTATGTGGAGCAATATCCAACTCGCAGACATGTTCATTAGCCACCCGATCCCCGCCTTTGTCCCTCACACGATCCCGAAGGAGAAGGTCGTCTACTTTCCAGCTACTACCGATTGGCTTGACGGCCTTAACAAGGAGCTGAATGATTGGGACTCTCGTTACTATGGCCATATCTACAACGTTGCTTGCCACTCCCAGCGCATGTGAGTATTTACGCACTTGTCAAACGTGATGATTGAAAGAATCTCTGATTGACTACTGCGAAGGACCGAGTTGAACTGGCCAGCCCGCAAGTATATCATACAGGTGGCCCGCTTTGATCCCTCAAAGGGTATTCCAACTGTCATCGATTCCTATGCCGAGTTCCGCCGACAATGCGACGCCGCCGATCTGATAGATGTCCCTCAGCTCATCGTTTGCGGTAATGGATCGGTCGATGATCCCGATGCTAACATAATCTACGACCAGACAATGAGCCAACTTACGACACACTACCCTTATCTCATGAAGGACATCAGTATCATGCGCCTCGACCCAAATGATCAATTGCTCAACACTCTTATTGCCAAAGCCCATGTTGTCCTTCAGCTCTCAACTCGCGAGGGATTCGAGGTTAAAGTCTCGGAGGCCCTACATGCCGGCCGGCCTGTCATCGCCACCAAGGCTGGCGGTATCCCCCTCCAGGTCAAGGACAAGACGAACGGTTTCCTTGTCAACCCGGGTGATTGGAAGGCTGTTGCTGGTCACCTCATGGACCTCTTCACCAATGGCGACCTGCACAAGAAGATGAGCTATGCCGCCAAGACCGGCGTCTCCGACGAGGTTAGCACTGTCGGCAATGCCCTCGGCTGGTTCTACCTGGCTTCCAAATGGGTCGAGGTCGACATCGAGAAAAGGGGCAAGGGCTGCCTGCAGGGCAACGAGAGATGGGTCAATGACATGGCCCGGGAGGAGGCTGGCTACCCGTATTCCGAAAATGAGAACCGCCTCCCTCGACAGTTCACCGAGAAGAAGGTTCTCACCGTCGTCGACGCTAAGGCTGCCGATCCAGGGCTGGAGGCACCAGTGGCGGAGGTCTAAGAGGGTTTGCTGGTGCTTGAAAGTGACATCAACTGGCTGCTTCTACACTGTACAATCGGCGGCTGCTGTAGATCAAACTGACATATAAGATAGTTAAATATAGTTGCATTGAAAAGAGGTTACGTCGGAATCGTTGCGTGTTAAATAGTAGAGATACATGCACACCATGATTACTAGACTGCCTTTCTACAACATAAATCCATCGTTGGTTCACAAACACCAACACACGATGGCCTTTCCCTTCATAAGTTTTCTTATATAATGCACTATTCGTAATTAACATTTAACAAGCTATTGACAGCTTCGGGAGGAGTAAAAGCAGCTCCATTTGCTAAGCGGTCCGAGGGTAGTTTATGTGATGGAGCCGCCGGTATTTTTATTAGCCCGAGGTCGAACTACTCGCCGGCATTATTTATAATTGACCATCAACTTTGCTGCCGGTTCAACTAATAGCCCGCCATCTTTTCCACCAGTCACTAAAAGTTACAGAGACACTTAGCAAGATTTGAAATCAGAGAGCTGTCAGCTTGGGTAACGGTTCACAATTCCGATATAAGCACCATCTCTCTCTGCCCAGGGAGTCGAGATTACCGGACCACGGCCAGAGCCAAGCCTCTTCAACAACGTCTGTCATTTCATCTAGCAATCAGACACGCAAGGTCAACATCGCTTCGTACTTAGTCACCGGAGCATCACGTGGGCTCGGTGTGAGTTAACCGTTATGTCGGTGGCGGACGGATCGCTGACCCTTCTCGGCTAGTTTGAGTTCCTTCGTCAACTGTCCAACGACCCAGCAAATATCGTCATCGGGCTCGTTCGCGACAAGGAGGGTACCATCAAAAAGGTAGCTGCCGAGCTGGGACGGAACAATATTCATATCCTACAGGCGGATGTAACCGACTACGACGCATTGAAAGTCTGTGGGTCCCATCGTAACTCCAGACTACGCTAACGAGGTTGGCCAGAAAGCGGTCAACGATGTTTCTGAGATAACCAGCGGAAGCCTTGACTTTGTTATTGCGAACGCGGCACTCATTTCTACGTGGTCCGCCTATGACGGTATCAGCACTTTGTAAGCTTCTTTCATCGTCCCGTGTGTAACTAACACGCGAAGAAACTGACATTGTTGGCTCAACAAACAGGGGCAATAACCCCAAGAGACTCGAGCAAGACTTACTCGACTCGTTCATGACCAACGTCGTCGGCAACGTCCACCTTTTCAACTTGGCCCTGCCACTGATCCTCAAGGGCCGTCCTAAGAAGGTTATCACAATATCCTCAGGCATGTCAGATTTAGATTTCATCTCCAAGTCCGGGATCGAGATTGCCGCACCTTACTCCGTCAGCAAGGCGGCTATGAATACGGCTGTAGCGAAGTTTAGCGCACAGCATGCCAAGGATGGTGTCCTTTTCTTCAGCATGTCACCCGGTCTAGTAGACACAGGCCTCTTTAATGACGGTATGAATCTTAGGATACTCGGGTTTTGAGCAGATGGCTGATGTGCAAACAGCAACGGAGGAGCAGAAGAGGAGAGGGATGGGGATGGTTGCCAAAATCGCCAACTATGCGCCACACTTCACCGGCCCGGGCACTGCAGAGTCATCTGTCAAGGACATGCTGTCAGTCATTCAGAGAGCCAGTGTTGAAGCCGGAGATGGTGGGTCCTTCGTTTCTCATTTCGGAAACAAGCAGTGGGTTTGAGCGATTAGCACCTGAATAAGAGACCACACTACACAACGGAATTGCACAAACTAAGTTGTCGGAACTACAAGGCTTCCCAACATCGTTGTGGGCTTCCTTTTCGTAATCACCTATAAATCGCGTTCTTCCAAAAGGATATAGAGGGTGATAATAGAGTGACAGAGATCAGACTTCTGAGCAAACGCAAACGCGGAGAAAGGATGTTTAAGTATTCCTGCAAAGCCCGGGTTCACTTCTCATTCACCAGAATCGCCCAGTCAAGCTTCACTTTTGCCTCGAGGTTAGATGTCTAGTTGTAAGGATTTGACGGGCTTGCGCGGCAACGGCTGGAAGACGGCTTTTAATAATCCAATTCCTCGTTTGGATTACAGTTGTTCCTCCTCCTACCCGCATGTAAGGGTCTCGTGTCGATATCTAGCGGAAAAAAGCTCTTATTAAAGAAAAAGATCAAACATGGGTACAGTATACTAGGTAGTACATAAGACCCTCTGCTACTCCAAAACGCCCCAAAACGTACTCAGGAAGCTCAAGGTCAGGCATTCTTCAGATGAGTGAGAATCAGCCATATTTTTATTCTCTCCCGTACTATAATAGAGAAGAAAAATACTCAACAAAATGCACCATTACCTAAGGCTTTCGCCACTCAACATCGTTGCCCATGCCGCGTATGCAGCCCCTGGTGTACCAGGAGCTACACCCATGTCTTCACTACCACACCATCAATCTGATGTTGGAAAAGTCATCTCATGGGGCCGCCGCAACCTGAGCAGTGAACCTCGGCCAAGAATGTAGACCAAGTTCCTTCCTTCCCCGAGTTTTTAATCTCTACCACGACCGTTCCCTCATCTAACTTCAGCGTCGCCTCGAACGGACTCGGTAGCGCCCTGTAAGGATTAGGTTCCCGCGCTACCGTTTCGGTCTGCTTGTCCTCACGCCCGGGCTCTAGCAACTGTGCTAATGATTGGGATACGATGGCTTCTAAGATATCCATACCCTTTGATATCATAGCAAGTGCCTCCTGGCTATCCGTCTCCGCATCGGAGTAAGTAAGATCGCCCTGGCAATTACTTCCGTCGACTTGTATCTATTTTCCAGGGAGGGTGCCCTTACTGTCCTGTAGTATATTTTAAAGCTGTTTAAGAGTATCCTATATAAGGTACTATTTATAAAACTATATACTGCATATTAAGCAGCTGATTATACGTTGATATAGGTTAGCAGGGAGCTTATATCTATAAATTAGTTAGGCAGACTATATGGATTAGTAGTAAGCTGATATAGTTTGCTTAGAGAGATATACTATAAGTTATTTCTGATAATAGTTAAATCTCTATTATTAAAAGAAATTAGAATTAAACTTATTATCTAAGGATTCTATTTATTACTTTATGAATATAGACCCCTCGATATACAGTATATTAATAATATCTACTAGATTATATTACTAATTTATATTAGAGTATTTATTTTATATTACTTACTGTAGTTAGATACTATAAGCTTATTATAACTATAGTATAGCTGGTATTCTTAAATAGATTTCTTGCTGTTAAATATACCTAGCGGGTGTCCTGGATGCGCTTTCAGTTGCCTAATTGCATTAACTGGTTCCGACGAGTAGGAGCGAACTATTTGTCACACTTGCCAGTTCTGGAACATTCTATCGCGCGTGACTACCTTTCTGCGCGCAATTGGATAAACCTGAGGTCCTACACAAACTGAGGGTTAGCAGCTAGCTTCCCTAAGGGGTGGGTGGCGCTAGCGACTCTTAGCTGTGGAATGGGTAAAAAGTCAAAAAGGATTTAATTAGCTGAGAAATAATTTTTTGTGGGTCCATCCCTCAACTTAGCTATAAATTAATAGGCTCTTACTATAATTTAATTTGCTATTTTTCTCTAAAGCTCTTTAATAATGTATTATTGATATATTATTAATACATTATATCTTATACTAATTTTATTAAAACTCTTAATATATTTTTATTTTTTTAAAATAAATTTAAAAAGCTATTTTCTTTAAAATTATTAATATTCTATTTAAATATATTATTTAAGCTACTTATTATAATAATATATTATTAATAATATACATAATAAGCTTGCATAACAAACAAGCTTACATAACAAAAATCCCTCTACCTACATTATCTCTATTTAATTAATTAATTCTCAACCACAAAATATATCTAACCCTTATATTAAGAGTAGAATCCTTCTTACACTTCAGGCCCTTCAAAATAACCCAAAATTAAAGCTCCAACGCACTATAGAGATCTATAAAGTTAGCTATATAATACTATAGCGCCGGCAGAAGGGGATTCAATTCCAATGCAATTAGATCCTTAAATTATATAAGCTGTTTAATCTAGAAGAGTAGATTATTATTTAATTCATCCTTGACTTGGATTTATAAGGGTTTCTTCTGTAATTATATAATATTAAAGAAATAGCTAACTAACTACTTGCTAATTATAATATATTACCTATTAGTAAGTACTAGACTTTTAATTTTATTAGGTAATAATTAGAACTTAAGATATATTTTTTTTATAAATATAACTATTAAAAAGCTAAATATAAAAATCTAATTATTATTTGTAATTAATTCTAGCTTATAGAGAATATAATTACAAAATATAATATCAACCTAGCCGATATCTATAATTTTAATAAGACTGGTTTTATAATAGATATTATTACAAGTAGAATAGTTATTATAGGTATAAATAGACGTAGAAACCCAAAATCAGTCCAGCCTGGAAACCGGAAATAGATTATAGTTATTCAGGCGATTAATATAGAAGGCTGGGCAATCCAGCTGTTCATCGTAGTTGCAGGCTAATATCACCTTGCTAGCTGGTATCAGGAAAGCAACCTCCCGGGCGATTGGGCTATTGCGACGACTCAAAATAGCTAGACCAACAATAAGATAGGTTTTGAGTAACTCAAGCACTTTAACCGGCATACAAAGGATCGATTGACTAGTTGCTATTATCTTCTAATCCTTAATGGGCACGAAAGTCACCACTCCGTCGACTTTAAGAAATATTATAAAGAGAATAATATTATTACGCTTTATATGCCGCCTTATTCATCTCATCAGCTCCAGCCTCTTGATATCGGATACTATAGGCCGCTTAAAACAGCCTATAGTCGAGAAATTAAGCAATTAATCAGATGCTCTATAACCCACATTACAAAGACCGAGTTCTTCCCAGCCTTCTATACTATCTACGCAGCCGCTATAACAAGGAGTAATATTGAGGGAGGTTTTCGAGGGGCCGGACTTGTTCTCTTAAATCTAGAAAATATTATATTAAAGCTTAATATGCAGCTACAGACTCCAACACCGGCTGCAGAGAAGGTCGGCCTCCTTGATTCTTGGGTCTTGAAGACTCTAAAGATAGTACTTAAGGCCAGTTTGCAGTCTGAATATCTTAAAAGATAAGTAAGAAGATATCAGAGCAGCTCTTTAGTATTTATCCTTAAGATACTTAAGTTATTTTCTAAGGGAATAAAGGCAATAATATATCAAATAATATTATTAAAATCTAAGAACTAGATCCTTTAATAGGTAAATAAGACTCTTAGTAAGCAGTATAGAATAAAAAGGACCCGCCTATAGAATAAAGGGAAGATGACTGTAGATAAGGGAAGGGGTGAGATAGATTAGAGAGATATCGATGTACAGGTAGCAGCTAAATTGTCGAGAAGTGGTGGTCGAGCAAGGTCGGTGATGCCAAGGGAAAGGCGCTATAGAACTTGTAGAAAGGCCGGTCATAATACAAGGACCTATTAGGCTATTATTAAGACCTCTGGAGAAGAGTATAACAATTAGTTTTAATTGATTTAAGGTATTATTGTATTTTTATTGAAGTTTTAATTTTAAAGGTTGGTATTTTTATTACGCAAGCTTGTTTGTCACGCAAGCTTATTATGTACGTTATACTAATAATATATTATAGAAAAATAAAAAAATTCCAATTACAGTAGTATAACTTCTATCTGTAGGTTGCTCCACAAATATAGCCTTCGAGCCAATTAAATCACTATTCGCATCCCACTGCCAAGCTTTTTTCCGCCCCACTTTAAACCCTGCAAAGACGTCAGCCACTGTGTGGCAGCGTCGTGCTGGAAGACGCGGGCTTAGTCAATCAGCACGTGATGTGCCTTTGGGGTCCTACCCTAGAATGTCTTACAATTCGAATCAGGAATGGTCGGGGAGATATGAACTCTTTTGCAAGGCTTCCGAAAAAACCATCACTACCCGTTGGCAGGCGGCTTGCCCCACAATGCCAACGGGTAAGCAACATCTACAAGGAACATCTCATTTCTGCAGGTCCACGAAGCCGTCTCAGCCGGGTCTGAAGGTCGATTCCCTCCCAACATGGCGTCTTCCCACAGGCCCTCATCGGGGCCACACTCTGAAACCATCACCACTTCCTTTCTTCTTTTCAACCTTCATTGTCCTACCTGCATTACTACTATAAAGGAGGCTCTACAAGACTCGTGCGCTGATCATATCAGATGGGTCTCACCGAACGTTGTAACCTCGGTGGTTACTGTGGAACACGATCCAGCCGCGACCATTGGAGAGATGGAGTCTGCCCTGGAGGAAGCCGGCTTTGATGTATGCGGTATAACTACATCCGCTGGCGGTGCTACTGATCTGGACCAACGTGCGCCCACCACAGACGGGGATCCGGGTGAAGGGAGCGCACAAGGTATATCGCGGCCCGTGTCCGCCCTGGTCCGATGGATCAATCCCAAGGCTCCCAGCAAGACTCCCACGACACGAGATCACCAGGCCAAAGTTCATCTTCAGAACTGCGAGAAGTGCCGCACATCCAAGCCTCACGGCGCCGATGAGAAGCGCAGCTTTGAGCCAGCACTCCCTAGTTTAACGGCGTTGGACAAGACTGGTAACCCTGAACAGCCGGCCAAGATGTCTAGCAAATCTTTCATCACAGTGAAAAGCGACGAGGCGCCGCCTAAAGCAAGACGGAGGGCGACTCTCGCCGTTGGAGGTATGACGTGCGCTGTCTGCGTCAATACCATCACGGGTGACCTGAGCAAGCGAGACTGGGTATCCAAAGTCGTCGTCAGCCTCGTTACGAACAGTGCAATTGTCGAGTTCAATGACGAGGACAAGGTCGGCCAAGTCGTCGAAGCTATCGAAGATCTCGGGTATGAGGCGACCGTGGATACTATCGTCAACCTGGACGAGGAAAAGCCTCCTTCTCAGGAGAGAACTGTCGAGATTCTCCTCGAGGGTATATACTGTGAACACTGTCCAGATCGGGTAGCAAGAAGTCTCGCTGGCTTCAGACGTCAACTCGAGATCGTCAGCGAACCAACTGAGCAACGCCCGATCATGAAAGTCAACTATGTTCCGGAAGCCCCCACCTTTACGGTGCGACAGATCCTTGGTGCTATCAGGCAAGTGATCCGGCACTTACTGCCTCTATCTACCACCCTCCGACCCTTGAAGAGCGATCAAAGCAGATCCTGCGCCACCATCAGCTACAACTCCTCTACCGAGTCGTCTTGACTGGCATCATTTGCATCACTGGCGTTGCGGGCAAGTCGATGCTGGACCAGATCGTTAACGTCGTCCGAGAGGGTCAGACGAAGCGTGCGCCTATGGAGCAGATCGCGGATGTGATGACTACCTACTTCGTCCCCGTCATCACTGTCATCGCAATCCTTACCTGGGTTATCTGGATGTCTCTTAGTCTCAGCAACAGGATCCCCTCTGACTGGTTGGATGTGAGCTCGGGAGGCTGGGTGGCATGGTCGCTGCAGTTTGCTACCGCTGTTTTCGTCGTCGCCTGTCCATGTGGCCTGGCCCTTGCAGCTCCTACCGCCATCTTCGTTGGTGGCGGGCTTGCTGCGAAGCATGGCATCCTGGCGAAGGGAAGCGGCGAGGCATTCGAGAAGGCGAGCAAGGTTGACTGCGTCATTTTCGACAAGACGGGCACCCTCACGATGGGAGGCGAGCCCAGCATCACCGACTCTAAGATGTATCCCGATAGCGACGATGTTGATGAAGCTCGCAAGTCCACCTTCCTGGCGGCCCTGAAGGCAGTCGAAGAGAACAGCAGCCACCCAATTGCCAAAGCTATCGTCTCCTTCTGAACAACCAAAACGTCCGAGAGCGCCAACATCGACAGCCTTGAGGAGATCCCCGGCGAAGGCATGAAAGCGACCCACACCGGTTCCACCTCCGAGTCTTCCTTCGAGCTGATTGTCGGCAACGAAGCCCTCATGACCGACTTCTCCGTGCACATCTCCCCCACCGTTGCCGCCCTCCTGCAGGAATGGAAAACAGGAGCGAAATCCATCGCTCTGGCCGCGACTAAGCCCATCTGCTCTTCTGCAGGAGTCCTCACGCCTACATACACCCTCGCCGCGGCGCTTTCCATCTCCGATCCTGTTCGCCCCGAAGCACCCGCCATCATCCGCGCCCTGCACAGCCGCGGCACCGCTGTCTGGCTTCTATCCGGCGACAATCCGACGACAGCCGCCGCCGTCGCCCTTCAGCTGGGCATCAACATCGACAACGTCATTGCCGGCGTGCTCCCCACTCAAAAAGCCGAGAAATCACCTATCTGCAGTCCACCTTAAAGGCATGTATCAGCTCCACCTCCGAATCCACGACCCGCCGCGCCACAATTGCTATGGTTGGCGACGGTATCAACGACGCTCCTGCGCTTACAACTGCCGACGTGGGCGTCGCTATCGGCTCCGGTTCGGACGTGGCCATCAGCAGCGCCGACTTCGTCCTGCTTAACCTGGACCTACACGGCGTCGTTAGCCTGCTGGACCTGTCGCGGGCGGTGTTCCGGCGGATCAAGTTCAATTTCGGGTGGGCGCTTGTGTACAACTGCATCGCGGTCCCCGTGGCGGCGGGGTGTCTGTACCCTATCCTGAGCCATGGCAGCCATGTGCGCCTGGACCCCGTGTGGGCCAGTCTGGCGATGGCGCTTAGTAGTATCTCCGTTGTGACGAGCTCCCTCGTGCTGAGGAGTCGGGTGCCTGGGGTGGGCTTTCGGGTTCGGAGGGTTGAGCGAGGCTTCAGCTAGCTTCGCATTTGCCCGCTTACGTTCTTGCTTGCTTGTTTTCTCGAGTTAATGACTGCTCCCAGTATGGGTGTCCATGGGATATTGAGGGATCAGTATTCGCATGGGAGATCACGCCACTTTTGGCAACCCGTCCGCGGCAATTGCGGTCCACCTCCGCCAGAGGGTCCGGATTAAAAAGAAGAAACAATGTTTCCCACGTCTTGTGAGCCCACTCTCCTCTTCACGTTTTAACGATCTTCTCCAACGTCGGCCCAGGACCGCACCTTCCTTGCCAGAGCCGCAGTTCGCCACCACAAACTACCACACACTACAACAACATCAACAATGGCAACAACAACAACCGGCCCCTAATCGCCAAGGGCAAAGACCCCCTGTCGCCCTGGCAAGGTAAGACCTCCGGGTTTTCGCCTGCCTGGAAGCTGGGTCTCCGGCCCGGAACACGGCGAACTAAATCGGACCCACATCGCCACAAAACTCGGGACTGACCTACACCAGATCCCGCGGGCATCCCAAATCAGAACAGGGTGGCCATCCGCGCCGCCGACCTAACAACCCGCGACCTCCTGGCACAGAGACAAGCCAAATGGGCCACAGACATAGGAGCTACCGCAGTCGAGATTAGCAAAAAATGGTTCACACATGTCGTCCCAGAATGCCCACGGAGACTCACCGACACTCTGTGTACTTCCAGAAGCAGGGTGAAGGTTCAGATGAGGTGCTCACGGAAGGAGCTCCGTGACAGTTCTGCCACCATGAAGACTGTGGGGAAGATGTGTGGGGCCCTGCGGGATATTCCTGGGATGCTTCGGTTGGTCAGACACCCCTGAAGTACCATCATTACTCACGCCATGCGCGATGCGCAGGCGAATGCGGTGCACAGGTCGTGAGAGCAGAGTCCACAACAACGCAAGATACGTACCAGACACTTGCGTCGACACATCCACTGGCAAGTATTGTATGCTAACGCGGAAAATCCTGACCGTATCGCTAAGATTTAGCGTGCTAGGTACTGTACCGGTACCATTCGTCGCGCTGTAGTCTGCTAGCACTGCAATGATTCGGTCTGGATGTCTCTCAAGCACGGTTTTCAGGTCGGTGAGATTGGCGTGGCTTGGCGGTGAGGTCTCGTTCGTTCCTATGCGGAAGATAGCCTGAAGTAGGGACAGCTCCCGCACAAGCCGCGACCTCGGGTGTAGAACTGTGAAGATTGGGTCGAAGACTGCGGCAAGGAAGATAGCATCGATAAGATGAGTGGCAGACACGACCATGATGCAGCCGGGGTGCGGCAGGCGCCAGAGCGGCTGTTGCGCCAGCGACCCGGGCTTTACCCTGTCGATCTGCAGGTCGGTCCACCAGACACCGAGTATGGCCATAAGCGTCCATAGGCAGAGTTTATTGCCGACTGGGCCGGGGTGAACCCATTGCAGCACCAGGAAGTAGGCGGAGAAGGCAATAATAAAGAGTGGTAGGCGAAACAGGAAGAGAGCAGCACAGAATACGAGCGAGGCGTAAGATGGGGAAGGCTCGGACAAGGAGGACGACGCAACGGTGGAGTCAGGGCTGATCCTGCTGCTGCCGGCTTGGTTGACTAGGGGAGTTAGTGTTCGATACGATCGTGCTGCTTGGTGAGAACGACGTCGAGGCATTCCCTGGCAGTGTCGTGTTGGGTGACATGTCGTCGCGTGTGCCAAACTCTTGCGTATAGGGATGTTGTGGAGATGCTTGACGTTGCTGCGGTCGATATTTCCTGCTTAAAGCTGCCTAAAGAGCAGACTTAGAAACGTAACAGCCAAACGGGATGTATGAAATGAGAAAATGACTCGGATCAAAGCTGCCCCAGCTTGTTCTCAAGCCTCTGCTTGCCTTTCTCATCAGCTGTCTGTGAGGTCATGATGATACCCTCCCTCTTGGGTAGACACACGGTGACCGGAGTTGCGCAACCCACAATACGATCGCGAATGTCTTCATGCTAACAGCAAGGCTGGCCCCAGCTAATTTCACATGTTCGAATGACGTATGTGGAATAGCATGGGCAAAGAGAAGGCAGCGAACTTAAGAAGTTATGTGGACCTGACGTAACGGGAAATTCCGCTCACGCAGCCCAACTGGTTAAAAAGAGGTTACCGCGACAGGTGGGTCGTGATAACATTCTTACCACAAATGCTCTACTCCATCACCTAAGCCTAATGGATTACTTTTGAAGTAACCGGCAAAGTTCAGAACCGCTTTATTCAGGTTGCGGTTCTCCTTCACATGCTCGACCCAGTCTGTGGTGAGCCCGTAGCGCATGGCCTCGATCAAGATCTGAACGAGATCGAAACCCCGCGAGAACGTACCTCCATGCCCGTATGTTCATGTGTTACTGGATCTGGCCTTGGGCCATCTCAGCGCTGCCCACTGGTGCTGGCAGAGCAGCCCCATCCCGCCCCGGTCGCGGCCGCTTTGACGGGCCAGGAACTTCGACCTGTAGGTCGTGCTTAGCACCTGCCTCTTCTTGCCCTTGAAGAGGTGGCTGCCAGGATCGGCGGCCTGCTGGTAGTTAGGTGTTTGCTCGCGCGACGATGATAGCCTCTGGTCAATGTCTTGGGGAGGCGTTGCCGCGAGTGTTGAATAGCCAGAGAGCCAATCGTCCCCTGATCAATAGATGCGCCCAAACTCGGCGCACATACTGTCTGGAGAGAAGAGTTCACGGAAAGTTCGCCCCGTTTCGTGAACTCGCTCCCTTAGCCTATCACATTCCTGTTCTGCGGGTCAACAACCAAGGCAGGGAGGGAACTGCAAAGATCCACCCAGTGCCCAAGCCTTACGCAGGCCGAGTGGTGTGTTTGCGAGAGATAAGGGATGCGGTACCGCGGTCGAAATCTCTTATTGAGTCCATGGTGACCACTCGTGCGGGTGTGTGGGTTGCGGGTTAAGGCACGAGTAGACTCCGGTTATGATCCGTGCACCACTCCCCTTGCAGATCACTTGACTTTGCTAATTTGACATCCCATTTTCCCACTGTCATGACAGCCATACGATTGCCGGAAAGTAAATGTGACCCTCTGGTTCGATGGCCGGCGCTAATTCCTCGGCTCCCAGGCTCCTTCAACTCTCGAACGACTGGGGTCAAGCGCAAGCCACAATTTCGTTCGGGAGCATGTTACGTGGGGCAGTCTACCCTATACACGCTAGATAGGGGCTACCGTGCAGGCTGCCTATTTGTAATGATGGGGCTGGTATCTCTTAACTCTACGGCTTAGGTTTCGCCGCTGAGATAACATACTCTTTACCGTCTCTTATGTTGCAAATATTCTTGTTGGAACCAGTCAAAATACCCATTTAAAGCTGTAAAATTAGGTTACCGTTGAACATATAGAAAGCATGCCATTCTGGGCTCTTGTTAGGACCATGGCTTCGGTTGCAAGATACATCCGGCACCGTAGATTATACAGTGCTGTACCTGCTAACACGCCTTAGCACCATATCAGAGCTTCGCGATTTGCACACGGCGCGTCGGATCGCGTGGCGGTTTCTCAGCGCGTCAATTGTCCCTGCAGACGGCCTGGAAAGGCTGCGCTGTCGTGTCCGATAAAATAGAGGCGAAGGACGTTAGCCTCTGGGCGTCAAATATTGCAGTACGCCGCCGCTGAAGGGAGCCATACTATTCCTTCGCTGACAGACTCCAGCAGTCTAGCTTCCCAGCCGCCAAATGATGGATATCGATTCCCAGGACATTTTCTTGGGCCAAGCAGGCTCTGAAACGTCGTTGACCCTACATTCGTCTCCCTGCCCGTCGAGGCTCTCTACTCAGTCCTCATTTTTGTCAGGTTCAACGCCGCAGACGCCGCCGAGGAAGATATTTAACCTGGATGAGAATCCTACGCCTGGCGAGATAGCCACGTCCCGTTCGAGCTCTTCAACGACGAGCTTCGGGCCGGCACGCCTCCGAGGACTAATGGCGCAAAGGTTGCCTGGTGGTGGGTGAAAGGGTTCCGTATGGGTCTGTCTGTGATGTCGGTGCTGGCTTCCCGATCGCTGCATGTCGTTTCCGCCTTTTGGCGTGGTGGGAGGCTGAGTTGGGCGTCTACCGGTTCGCTTTATGTCATTGTTCGAATTTTCCCATGTGATTGAGACTGAACACGACCCATGGTAGTTCACTGTTATGGTCCCGTGCGGGGGAAAAGTCAATTTGAGAGAGACAAAGCGGGGTTTGCAGCTGCAGATCGAGGTTTCTTTCAATGAATAAACGCCTCATTATGAGATTGTGACGACGTTATTAATCATGTCTTGGCGTTGATGAGAAATCTCGACATGGACTATGTCATAACCCTGTAGTTCGTCATCCCCGGCTCATTTCGTCCGCATTAGGGAGCGGCGGGCGCTATATCCTCGCCATGCAGCGGCTCAGAATCCACGGCCTGCCTCACTTTGTGAACGCCCTCATCATGACGTCTATATTTAGTGCCGGCAATGGTCTTCTATTCTCGGCGACTCGTACCCTGTACGGAATGTCTATCGTAGGCCATGCACCTCGATTATTCTCATGGTTGTAAGTCAACTCCCCCATTAACCGATCAGGCCCTTATCCGATCGACCCACTTACACAACTAAAAAAACAACGACAAGCAAAGTGATGGAGTGTTGCCACAAATGGGCACTTTCTGCGGGGTATTATTCTTACAATCAGTGGAAGCCCGTCCTCTCCATCTTAACTCTCAGTCATCTTCACATGCCAATAACTCCCGGATATCAGGGATTTAATTATGGGAACTGCCTTAAAAGCGAAGACTGTCCTGCATGCAGTCCTGCTGTCATTGCGCTTTTGTCTTCGTGCCCGTAATTCGATCGAATCATCTCTGAACTCCCTTAATGTCCCTTATTCATGCTTGAACCCTTCGCAAACATTTCTAAAAGTTGAACCGTTCTATTATGAAGAGACTTAGTTTACTCCTTCTCCCTCTATCGTCCTTGGGCATTTCGGCTCAGAGAAAGGGGCTGGATTGCGACTTCGAAGCTCGGAACCTCGCAACAATCCAATCCGTCTATGACCTTGCTGTTTTCCCAAGTACACCAAGCTTTTCTTTTCTGTTTCATCTTCATACATTCCATGCTCATTAGACAGGATAAATCACACTTCAACGTTCTACTAACATACTGCTCCAGATAATGTCCCCATCATAACACAAGGCACATCGACCTTCCCGCCAGGGCTCTTCGCCAACGACATCTCCGGCCGCGTCACGCCAGTCGGGGCCTTCGACGACCTCGTTGGCTCGATCGAGTACTTCGTCGGACTGGCCCCCGTCCCCACTGAACAGAATCCTACCATCTTCTCTGAGGCGAAAATCGTGGAGTTCAATTCTGGATGTCCGGAGGTTGCGACGTCGACGGTATACTTGAAGGTCTCAAGCGTTGATATTGCAAACCCTACAGTACCCGTTCATTTTGTTACGTACCTCAAACAGGTGAGTCGGCTGTTAACACTTTCATCCCTCCCATCGATGGGTGAGATTGGGATATGTCTAAAATGGTTTCCAGGTGGCATTCTGGCGCTTCAATGATAAAGGAGAAGTCACTCACTACGACGCCTGGATCCCAAATCTCCAGGCATTCGTCGAAACGAATCTCGGAGCACCGCTGTCCAATCTAGCTGTCCAAGCCGGCTTCAAGCAGGCAATTTGTGGCCTAGCCATGCAGCGATGCGTAGGGCCTAATGCGCAGTGGAACAGGTGGGTTGGCAAAATCCTAATTCGCTACAACAGAGGTATAGAGGCGAAGATGGGATAGAACATTGAAGCTAACAATCAGTGAGCAGTCCGGAGGAATGCCTGGGATTTTTGGAAACAATCCCCTTCGGTACCTTCGATTACGCGACTAGCAACACCGTTGCTTGCCGGCAGATTCATGTCATCTTGACTTTAAGTCGTCCAGACGTAAGTTGTTCAATGTTCCTTGATATTGAAGACTGCGTTTACTTGACTTTGGCCATCTAGATTCACTGTGCACATGTGGGTCCCACGGGTGGCGGCAAGTGCGTTGATACGGATTACAACGCATTTTACTTTGGGGATGAAGCCATCTTTGGATCACGTGCAGACTCGATATTCATGTGCCCACCAAAGCACGGAAAGAAATGCGGACGCGTTTAGCTATCGTTCGATGCTCCTTTCGATACTTTATACCTACCTCTACTGTCAATCTCCTTCTCAATGACCAAGACCAATGTTCGTACATATCATTTGCCCGAGTCTCGCTTTGGACGTCTGTGTCCAACTGGCCATGAGGGATGGGTCACACTTGTGTGGACGTCGATCAAAGATTCTAGGCCGGTCTACTGGCCGCCTCATCAGTTGAGGTTGAGACATAGCCGTTGGTATGATAACAGTACAAAAGAAATAAAATTAAAAAAGTGAGTTGTGTCCACAACCTCGTTAAATCCCGGTTCAACTGACTTTAGATATAAATGCTACTTAAACAAAAGTTTCCTGTTAAATTTCAACGTTGTTCTTGGCTGCGTCGCCAGATAGCAGCGGGTTGTGACACTACCAGTAGTATGGCGGAAACCTTCGGCACCATGACCAGCACATCGTCATGTGTCTCTAGCTTACACCCCCCTGTACGAGCCTGACGAGGGTTCTTAAGTGATGGCCTAAGAGTTTGTAATGCTTCTTGCTCCTGGAATCTTGCCAGCAATATGGTCTACGATCGCACGGAGGTCCTGGGCATTTCATACCTCGGAAAACATGCCTCCAAGATGCAGGTCCATCTAGGGTAGCCTGCTCTGTATCGAGTCGGATGTCCTGATCGGCAAGCCGAGCACCAGTAACCTCCCTTCCAGTGGTGTGTGTAGTCCTGCCGCTCTCTATATAGTCGAATAAAATATTAATCTTTAGCCTCTTCCCGATATGAAGTAGATGGCTTTATATATATAGTTATTTCTCTATAATTAGCTAATTAATTTCTAGCTCTTTAAAATACTTAGTTATATTTAGCTTAGATTGATTATTTATAGATATAATAACAGTTATAAACCCGGGCTTATAAGGCTTATTTTTTATAATTTTCTTAATTTTTAATAATAGCTTTTTATTCTTATAATTACTTAAAGCTACTATAAGCTTCTCTTCTATTTACTTAGTAATACTTCTATTTTTAAAAAAATTCTATTTTAAAATATAGTATATATAGATAGGTAGCTATTTAATATAGAACTCGCCTGGAATCCAATTAGTATAGAGTATAAATAGCAGTTAGTTTTAAGCGGGTTGCAGCTGGCTTCGCTGAGGGCCTGTTGTATGGCAAGCGGGCTGATTTCCGAGACTCGAGTTGTGATAAATGCGAGGCTTATTCTTATCGTCGCTAAACCAATTATCCACGGAGTCTGCATCCATTATTGCGTTGAGACAGATCGAGAGGCGGACTTTCGCCGAGTGGCGATTCTCGTTGGAAAGGTGAGTTATAGAGGATACCATGTCGGCAACTAATACATGGGCACCCGGGTGCCCAAATAATCTGGGCACCGGCGAGCTATATATGTACCGCCCCGTATACGCACTGCTAGTCTATTAGTCAGTAACAGCACTATAAAGGGAGCCCATAACTAGGCTTGCAGTACCCGCGAAAATAACTAAGTATAGTGCTATTTGTAGAATTAGTAATCCAAAATGGGCTATTAGCACTATTTACTAGAGTAAAATAAAGTTTACTAACTTATATATTTAATAGAGCTAATAGCTACCTTATATTATATTGTATTGTTAAGATATAGTAGGAAGGTTTAATATGTTTAATTTATATAAAAGCCACTTAAATTATATATAGATATAATAGCTGTAGAATATTTAAAAGCTTTACTATTATAGGCTAGAGCCTAGCTTAAGATTTCTATACTGGTACTAGCTCTCTATAGATATAGCTAGTAGACTTAATAGGTAGTTAAGTTAATACTTATTTTTTTACCTTAATTAAATACTATAATACCAGTAGAATAAATAAAGTGCTAGCTACTACTTAAATTCTACTAGGGCTAATTTATTATATTTGCTACTTAATTAATTATTTAATACTTATAACTTCTAATAATAATACAGTCTTCTATATTATAGCTAGCTAAGTATAAAACTTCTTATTTTCTACTATCTATTTCTCTTCTCTTCTATTTATTTCTATTTTCTTTTTATTAATATTCTTTAAATATATAAATAGATATTTAATTTTATATAATATATTATAACTATAACCCTTAATAAGGAAACTTAATATTTAAATTTACTGTATTTTTATTATATATATATTATAGTTACTAAGACCTAAGTTTTAGATTTTAAGCTACTTTTTTCTTCTCTACTAGAATTCTATCTAACTTTTTTAACTCTAATCTTAATAAATATACTAAAAACTTCTATAACTTAACTTAATATCCTAAGATTTCTAATACCTATAATAACCTAAGTTATTTAAATCCCCCTCTTATTTTATATAGCTAGTATTTATACTAACTTAATATAATATAATAGCTTTTAAAACTAGAAGTTATATTAGGCTCTAGTAATATTTTAAAAGAAGATTTAACTTTTTAAATTAATATTATTAATATTTTTACTAAGTTATAAAGTATAGCTATTTTTATTTAGATATATAAAATAAAATTACTATTAAAAATTTAATTTTTTTATTTATTAATTCTATTTTTATTATAAAAAAATAAATAATATTTAAAAATAGCTAATATAATTTATTATTTTTTATTTAGATATTATAGATAGTATAGTAATAGCTTAAATAGATTTTTTTAAAGAAATTTAAAAAGAAATTTAAATTTTATTTTTTAATTTATTTTTTAAATTTTAAAAAAATTAAAATTATATTAGATATTATTTATATAATATAGATATAATAGGTTACTAATAGTAAGAGCTTTTTAAATAAAATTTATTATATTTAAAATTAATTATTATAAAATAAGAAATAAATATTAAAAGAAAAATTAGTTTTTTAATAATAGAAGATATCTCTTTTATATTTCTTTATTTAAAATAAGATTACTATCTTAAAGTTATTAATTACAGATAGTAAGGTTATTAATTATAAATAATAAAGTTAAAGTTAAAAAAAGTTAAATAGAAGTTTTAAATAGAAATTAATAGGTAATAATCTTATTATTTAGCTATTATTTCTTTTAGTATTAAGTATAATTCTTATTATTTATTTCTACTATTTAAAATTATTATATAGCTTTAATCTATTTAATAATATTAAGTAAGATTATAAAAAAACTAAATACTATAACTATAAAAAATTAAATAGAAGTTTATTTAATAGGCTATTACTATAAAATTATTTATTTAAAGTTGAAAAAAAAAAAAAAAGAAAAAAAGCTATTTTTTTACTATTAATATACTATATAATTACCCAGGTAATATTAATTAGTAGGTTTTAATATAATTAAAACTTTAAGTTAGACTTTAGGTTATAATAATAACTATAATAATCTAATTAAGTATATTAATAACTAGCTAGATAACTTTAATAAGTATTTTAAAATTAAAAAGAAAAAAAAAGAAAAGTAAAAAAAAAAAGTAAAAAAAGCTTTTTTTAGTTAGAAGCTTATATAGATCTTAATACTTATATATATTAATTAAAAGTATAATATAATAATTATACTAAATTATTATATTAAAAAGTAAAAAATTAGTTAATAATTACTATAATAGTAATTATTTAAATATATTACTAAATTATAAAGTTTCTATTTACTATTTAGTAAACTAAGCTATAATATATAAGCTAAGATTTATATAAGCTTAATTTATTATAATAACTTTTTTATTATAATAGCTTTAAAGCTAAAAAGAAAGTTATTAAAATTAGGAAAAAATATTTTCTTATAATATAAAAAACAGTGTTATTAATACTATTTATACTGTTTTAGTTAGATTAATATTAGCTTAATAATTAAAAATTAAAAATTAATTTAAAATTAATTTACTTTAAAATTAAGTTAATTTTAAAGCTAGATATCTTAGTATTTAAAATATAATAAAAAACAATTTTAAAACTATCTAAAAGCCGATTTTTCAAGCTATTTAATAGTATATTTATTATTTAGCTATAATAGCTAGATTTTAAGAAATTATCTATAAAAAGCCTAAGATCTCTAAGCTAATTAAAACTTAAGATTTCTAGTATTAATATACTAATATATACTATTAATATACTATTTTATACTATTTTATACTATTTACCTCTTATTTTTATATATCTCTTAACTTTATATTTTTTATTAAAATATTTCCCTTATAATAATATTATTTTATTTTACTATTTAATAACTTTTAATATTTTTAAATATCTTTAATATCTTTTTTTCTATTAGCTAAAGAATTATCTTCTATTTCTTTAGTAACTTAAGCTTTAATTTACTTATTTTTAATTTTAATCTAGTTTAAATATATAATTATCTCTTTTTTTATTTATTTTTTTAACTCTATTAATATAATATAATACTTAAATATTTATTTATAATTTAAATACTACTTATAGCTTTACTTATTATACCTAAATAGAAGCTTTATTATTTTATAATATTATTAATTTATTTTAATATTACTAGCTAGCTATACTATATATTATATACTTTTTATAATAATATATCTTTTATATATAACTTATAGCAAATTATATCTTAATAGTAATAGTAATAGTAAATTAGGTAAAAAAAATAATTTATAAATAGAAAATTCTAGTTATTAAAAGCTACTACTAGATAAGTTTTATAAAACTTTAGTTATTATTTCTAGCTAATTACTAAAAACTATAATTAGTAAATTATCTTTTAGTATTAATACTAACTTTTTTTTAGATATATCTATAAAAAATTAAATTTAAAGTAGCTTAAATTTAGTATTTAATACTTTAATTAATACTTTAACTAACTGTAAAAATTTTAAAGTTAGAGCTTCTTATTAAAGTAACTTTTTAAATCTTATTAAGTAGGCTCTTATTATTTTAATATAATTAATTATATAATATCTATTATATATAAATAGTATTTTATATACTATTTTAATATTTTTAAATATATTAAATTCTTTTTAAGTATTCTATTTAAAGATATTAAAATATATAAATATTAACTTAATTTATTAATAAGACTTTAAAAGTAATTATAAAGCTTTCTTATACTATAAATACTAATATTAATAGAATATTTAAGTAAAAAAACTTAGCTTTATTTTAATAAGAATTTTAAAGTATAAAAATATAATAATTTATAAAATCTAATAAAAAAGCTTATATAAGTTATTATAAAAAAAAATCTCTTTTATTTAATAACTTCTATTACTTTTTTACCTTTTTTAAAGCTTTATATAATACCCAGCTATATACTATAATATATAGTGTAACAGGTAGTTAGGGACACTTGGGCTAGCTGGTCGCTAGCGGGGATGTCTCTAGGGTGACCCGGATGGGGTTAAAAGGGGAGGTCAGTGCTGTTACTGGGGGAAATCATCGTTTTTCCTTTCATCAGAGATTCTTCCTAGAAGTCAGAGAGGCCGGAAGGGCTCGAGGCTGCTAGGGAGTCTATTAATTGATTGCCTTCATTTTTGAGAGATTTATTTGAGCCTTCTTGCCATCACTACATTCCCTGTCCAACCTCCGTCTTCAACCTCCCTCAGATATCGGTCTGCCGCAGGCCCCATTGATGCCTTGCCAGCGAACTTTCCTGCAACCGACCCGATATACAATCTCATGAGATGCTTCCCTATCAGGAGACATAAGCCTCAGGTTGATCCGACCTCATACGCGTAATCTGGTGCAGCTTCGGGCTGACCGGCTAAGACGCCTGTGCGACGACTCTCTGTGCATTTCCCCTAGGGAAGGTTAATGAGTTGGGTGTTGTTTTCCGTTCCTTCCTGCTGCTAAATTGGAGGTCACGGTGGGGCGGCAAATCAATTGATCTTGCTCATCAAAGGGATCAATTGATATACTTCCACGCTGCAAGCCGCCGGACTTAAAAAGAGCAAGAAGAAAAAAAAAGGAAAGACAGGGGGATCGAGACCTCCCCGAATTTCCCATGAGCTGAGGGAGCCCAGGAAGCCCAATCAAACTGGTGAGGAGCCAGGTATCCTATCTAAGACACTTCCTGCGAGGGAGGATGTCCGCGATGATCCAGACTCCGGGCCATACCAACTACAACTACGCTAACTTTTTGGCTTTAAAAGCTGGACTGAAAAAGAAAGCACAATCAGCTTAGAAAGCATCTCATGGAATGATATCCCTGGATAATTATGCCCGTGGGAGGTCTATTCGAGGCCCAGACTGCCAATTCTATTCGGTAAGCTATTAGCTAAATGAGAATGCGTGGGGATTAGTCGGATGGGAAGGCGTCACCGCGATGATTGTGACTTGGCATCTTACGAAAGACCGAGGTCTAGCCACGCTAGCTTTGTTGTCCATCTGCAGTGTCGGGATCCTAAAGCTTAGGGGGAAAGGTATAAGGGGGGGATTTTGACTCTAGGAGCGGAAGAAGAAGATAGAGAGATTAACAGCATCTAGGGAGAGAGTTATTATTACGACGATCGCTCTGTAGAGAGAGATTTCACCAGGAAGTATAGAAGGGCGCTGAGTAAAGACCTTGATTATTGGCAGCAATTCCCCTCTATTACTCCTAGCTTATTTTTAAGAGATTTTTATAACTATTACAACCTACGCCTACTTAAGATAGATACTTAACTCTTCTTTAATTTTCTTTTATCCTTTATTTACAAATTCTTTCTAGCTATATATTTTTCTATATAGAAGGGATACTATTGCAGTTAGATGTTTATTTTAGTATAGTTGGCTGAGGTTGTGTTGCAAGAGAAGGATTATTCTTTAAGAGACTAAGATTTCTCTAACTACACTTGCAATTCTGATACCACTATCAAGGCGAGAAGGAGGAAGAAAAAGAGGAAAGTATTGAATGAGATACTTAAGAATGCAACTAGCTACCCCCCAACTTAATATATCAAACTGGCTTAATTACAGCTTGCTACTCTCCTAGCTGGTATGGAGTCATATTTGCAAGACCGGACCCCTCCAGAGTCAAGCACCCATTCCAAGATGAATCCGAACAACAAGGGCTGCTTAGAAGCTAATGGGGACGATAAATTGGGATCCCTCATCTCTATTTATATATTCAAATGCAAGTTCAAAGGGACCAATATCATTAGCTTCATGCAGTTATTCGAGAACTATATTAGAGGTAGGGTTTATACCGACGAGAAAAAGAAGATACTATTGACTTATTTTTCCCATGAGGACGTCAGGATGAAGGTGGAAAAGGCCTGTAAATGTAATACCTGGGAGGAAGTCAAGATGAAGCTTCTAGAGGACTTCAAAAGGGAGGATGAGGAATAACAGCTCTAACCCCTTAAAAGGATCCTAAAGATGAACTCCCTGTCCATGAGGAAAGCAACTGATTTTAAGATACTCAACTGGCTCAAGACCTATTAAGAGCTATACAAGGCTCTCCAGAATGGAGGGAAATTCAAGAAAGGCAATTCCTACGCCGTTTTCCATATTCTTCCCCAGAAGGTTATTATTCAGGTATGCAGATAGAAGAATATCTCGGTCCAGGAGCTGTAAGCAAAGACCTATAACAACATGGTCGATCTCATAATATCCTTACTCAAACGGGACCAGGAATTCAAAGACCTAATTAAGGAACCTTGGGAAAGAGAATTTGTATCGGATAAAAGGCCCTCGGAGAAGAATATAGAATATTCCTTTCCGCCGCCAAGTCAACCAAAGACCGACCAAGCTATCGACTCCCTTACCAAGATAGTCCAAGGGTTGAGCATCAATGCGGCTCGTCAACAGGAAGACATAGAAGCTAGGTTGGTAGCCATAATCTAGAATGCTATGGATAAGTAGAGGCTCTTCAATCAGCCTCATTACAATTACAACCCGGCTCCTAGAGGACCTCATGGGGACGACCAGGACTTTATTGTTAATGCCAACTATAGTCAGAGGCAGATCAAATACTTCTACTGCTATGTTCCTAGTTATTTTCCCAATTAATGCTACGAGCTGCAGAGAGACAGGGATGCTGGCTACTGTAATTTCGACTTGGAAGCTAGTATGGCCTGGGTAGGTCGAAGGGAAGCTAATATCCCCTTGAAGCTGGTCTGGAAGATGGGACTTCTTGGTGGTGTTAAGAAGCTGGTTGTTCTGTGGATCTAAAAGTTCCTAAAGTCCCCAGCTGCCAGTTTCTTGGAAGGTCTAATGTCCGGCTTTGCAATTTGAAACTGGTCTCCCAACTAGGAGGAATAAGACCTGGTGATGGACTTCATAAAAAGAAACCAGAACCCGCTGTTTGAGGACTTAATTATCAACAAGGTCAGCGGCAGGACTGGAAAGCCTACTGACAGTTAGGATGACGAGCCTATTATTAACATCATTCTTATTAACAAAAAAGACAATAGCAAGCCTCCTGTAATTCTAAATAACAATATCACCTTTAACACTACTATCATCAAGAGGGCTAGAGTTAAAGAACTGCCTAAAGAAGTAGAAAGAGACTACCCGATCCCTCTAGTAGTCACGCCAAGAATTCTTCTGCCGACTAAACTAGAGGACTGGAAGCTAGTAGAAGCCATTAATAAGAATGCCTCTAATAGAGATACCCATCACACTACTTTAATTGAGAATAGAGCTTCCCTAAGATAAAAGGTCCTAAACACAAAAATCCCAGTCTCAATCCCTTAGATAATCTATTACAACCTGGAATTTAGCCGTTTAATAGCAAAGGAATTAGTCGATATAGCTGATGGCGTTACCGACACTGTCTGGCTAGATTCTACTCCTTCCTATAAGAAAAGGCTGCTAGGGAACGTCGAAATAAACATTCTTAAGGGACGGGAAGAGCCGGAGCTTGTAATACGAGACGGCCTGCTATTTTCTGAGATTTACTTCGATGATTTGGCTTGGTAATGTGGAGTTCTTATGGTTGCGATTGGCTAGGAAAAAGACCCTCCAACTTCCCAGGGTGATTCTATTCTTACTCTAGGAGATTATATTGTGATGAACAATAAAACTATAAAGAAGGTCTCCTATAGGAAGGAATTGAGGAAGTCTGACTGCAAAGTACTTAATGAGATAATAATGAAGGCTTTTATAAACCTTATCTAGAATATTAATATATAGCTGTGGTTAATATGCCAAGACCTTTTAAGGCTTTAGGTGAGACTTGGGCATCCTAATAGTTATACCTAGAAAGCTATTCTAGATATGGATGCTGAAGGCAATATCATCTTAGATTACATTATTAAGACTAGCCGGCTCCTATTTACATCTAGCTTAGCTAAGATTATATCCTTCTTAAAAAACTTAATTCCAATAGCTAGAATTGTTACTACTAATATCTATATAGGTAATATCTTTATAGAATAGAAGATATATATAACCCCTATATTAGTAGTTTCTATTTTCTTTATTCTAGAGATGTCTTTCTTTTAAAGTATAAAGGTTATCTTTAATTATAGTACTATTCCTGGGGAGATGTTAATAAGCTGCAAGCTAGGGACTATCAACCTGATATCTCTAGTTGCAGGCAGAATATAAAGAGTCAACCTAGTTGCTAATAAAGCAGCACCAGGGGGGTTATTATAAGTATACTAGAACCCTCTAAACCGGCTATTAATGACGTCTACAATTTAGAAAAGGATGATGTTGAGTATCTTATTAGATACGTCAATAAAAAGACAGTACAAAAAGTCTTTAAGATTATTCTTAAAGACTAGATGAAGGAAAACGATTTAATATAGTCTAGAGTTAAGAAAACTTACGCTCCAAATAGCAGCCAAGAGGATATAATAGTCCGGGTCAATACTATGTATAAAAGGAAGGCTGATAAGGTCTAGCCTAGAAATGACATCCCTTCTAATGGATCTACGCCTGAAGGGGATTTGTTCTGGCGCGATAAGAAATGGGATGAGGTTAAAGGGAACCTAGAAAAGGACTCCCCTTTCTCTAATTATATTACTTTTAAATTCTTAAAGATTAAGAAGGGATCAAGGCTCTTCGGCGAGAGATTGGACGTTCTGATAGGGCAGACTAAGGATACTCTTAATGATGCTAAGAGGGAAATCTTCCGTCAAATTATCTTTAATCAGAAAGAAGCCCTAGCTTGGACCTTTAAGGAAAAAGGGGAATTTGACTTTAGAATTGCTCTCCTATAAGTTATTAAAATTACACCCCATACAGCCTGGCAGTGTGGTAATGTAGTTATCCCTTATGGAATTAAGGCTAAGGTTATCTAGCTGCTGAAGGAAAGACTGAAGAATAAGATTATTGAAGAAAGTCATGCTTCCTATAGGAACTGGTGGATGCTTGTAGCTAAGAAAGATAGGAGCTTGTGCCTTATTAACTCAGCTAAGAGGTATAATATCTATACTATCAGGGATGGAATGATTCCTCCTAGAACTGAAGACTTCTTTGTTGAATTTGGAATGTATTAGATTCTTTTAGTTCTTGACTTCTTTTCTAGATACAATTAGATTACCCTGGACGTAAAAAGCAGGAATTTGACGACCTTCCAAATGCCAATTGGTCTATTTAGGCTATGCATCCTCCCTCAGGAAGCTACAAACTCAGTAGCCCAATTTACTAGAATTATAATGAGGATCCTTTTCGATTTGATGCCTGATATAGCTAGAGCTTTTCTAGATGATATTGGTGTTAAGAGCCCTGTTGAGGACTACAAAGGGGAGGAGTCCCTTCCTGGTGTTAGACGGTATGTCCTGGAGCACCTGATAAACCTCGATGCTGTTCTGGTCAATGTAGAGCTTTTAGGCTGTTTAATTGCTGCAAAGAAGTCATTCTTCTGCTAAAAGGCCGCTTCTTTGGTAGGATATCTTTATGGGACTTATAGTTGCAAGCCCATAGAGGATAAGATCCTGAAGATTGTTAAATGGGAAGATTATTTTAACTAGACTGGAGTTAGGGCCTTTTTAGGCATCTCAGGATATTATAGAATCTGGATTGAAAAGTATGCTTGGATTGCTAAGCCCCTTACCGAGCTACTAAAGAAGGATGTCCCCTGGAAGTAGGAAGATAACGAGAAGGAAGCGATGAGGGTATTAAAGGAGAGGATTGTTACGGCTCCTATTCTTATCTCTCTCAACCTATTTAAAGAAGCTAGAGAGGTTATTCTAATAATTAATGCTAGCATCCTAGGCTGGGGAGCTATTCTAATATAGATAATAGATGGAAAACGTCACCCTATAAGGTTTGAATCTGGTACCTAGTTAGATGCTGAGAAGAGGTATGATGCGATAAAGCTAGAGTGTAAGGAAGCTCTTTATGCTATTAGATATATAAGGATGCAAATCTATAGATATCCCTTTACTTTGAAGACCAACTCAAGGGTCCTTGTTAATTAGATTAATAATAGGGCTGATGATATATTAGGATTAATGGTCGTCTGCTGGATTAGCTATCTCTTGCTCTTTGACTTTACTGTCAGATACATTCCAGAAAAGAAGAACATAGTAGCTAATAGTCTTTTAAGGAAAGAGAAGGGACCTTTTAACCTTCTAGACCGAGAAGCTAAAGGCAATATTGAGGATGAGATTGACGCCCGCCTCAATCTTGTTCTTTTTGGCCCTGAAGATAAGAAACTGGAAGATAGCTACATAGGTGAATGGCTAGTCCTAGGGAACTATTTGACTTCCCTAAAGCGGCTGGAGGGACTCTTAGCAAGAGACTTCTTGCGACTAAGGAAAAAGGCAATATAATTCTATGTTTATGGAGGTTATATCTGGAGACGAGCACTGAGCCTAGGAGACGACCCTATGCTTGTTGTTGATAATGAGGAGCTTTAGAAGCATCTTATTATAACCTCCCACCATCATAGGGGTTATAAAGGCAGAGAGGCGACTGTCTATATTGTTTCCCGCTGCTATTTCTGGCGAGGTATTAGATGCAAGGTAGAGTTAATTATTAAGACTTGTCCAATTTGTTAGGTTTATGCTGCCTAGAGACCGGTAGAAATCGCTAAGCCTACTACTCCTTGGTATCCTATGATGAAGATCCATATCGACGGATAATACCTTTCTGATAACGACGGGATGAAGTTCCTGTTGGAAGCTAGATGCAATCTGATGGGATGGGTTAAAGCTATGCCTTGTAAGGCTCTAAATGCAGCAAATGTCTGGAAGTTTATTAGAAGGATCTTCTATTGCTATAGTATGCCTGTGAAGATTGTTACTGATAATAGAAGCAAGCTGGCAAAAGGAATCCCTAATAAGCTAGATGACCTGGGCATTATAATAGCTAAGATTTCCTTCTATAATTCCAAGTTAAATAGGCTAATTAAAGTTAGTTATATATCCTTAGTTAACTATTTTAAGAAGCTTAGCCGGCTAGGGAAGTGGGTTGAGTTGGTAGACTAGGCTCTATTTGTAGATAGATCTACAATTTATGGGTTTTATGGATGCTTACCCTTTTAGCTTCTTTATGGATGGGAACCTATCCTCCCTATAGAAATTAAAGTCCCAACCTAGAGACTTATTAATTAGGATGAGGTCTATATTAAGGAAGATATTATCTTAGCTTAAATCCGAATCCTAGAAAGATAATAAGAAAATTAGGAAGCTGCTAGATAGAAGGTCAAGGAATATCGAGAGAACCTGGCAAGAAAAATAACTACTTCTAATGCCTTTAAGCTGAGGAAAAAGCCACTATTGCTAGGGGATCTTGTCCTTCTCTATAATATTAAAAACTACCATAACCTTTCTACTGCAGCCAAGCTTAAGCCAAAATGGCAAGGATCCTATAGAATCCGAGAGGCTTTAGCGGAGACTAGAACCTATATTCTTAAGACTCTAGATAGTATAAAGATAGCTGGAACCTGCTATGGGGACTGGATTAAGGCCTTTATGAAGGATGATCAAGGGTGGTGGGCCAGCCCTGATGATGCAGAGGTTTGGGGACCTCCTACTGAAGATGAGGATGAAGAATCTGAGGAAGAACTATTTTATAATAAGATATATCAACTCAGTAAGATAGAGGATTTATTAGATAAGGCCTATTCTGCGCCTGTTCTTTGTCCATGGAGGGGACCTAGGGGGGACTTCTAGGTTTGTATTCTAGAGATGAATAAGGAGGCTAGAAACCAGTATGAAGCAGTTTAGAATATCTTATTAGATGTTTGGGGATACAGCTTTGGCTGGGGATAGTAGTATTGCTATATAGGGAGGCGGATAGGGGAGGCAAGATACAGGGTCACTGGAGAGACTTGGACGCGAAGAGTCTAGACAGCCAAGATCTAACAAAATAACTACCCAGAAGGAGTCCGGCTGCTATGAACAACATCTCACGACAAAGAGGAACAGTATAGAGGAAATCTATCTAGAAGAGATAAGGGTGGTGCCAACCAAGTGGTAATGTCATTCCCTAGGCATTTGCTATTGACTACCTATTTTACAAGAACGGAAAAAAAGACTATTTTTTTTTTCTTTTCCTTTAACAGGGAAAGAAACCCATTAAGACTAACTAAAGAGCCCGGTACCCATTGCGAAAAGCCTGAGCAGAGACCTGGGAAGCCCGACGACAAATCTCAAGGTCAGACGCACCGCCAGCCTCAGAGGGATATTCGCCAATAATCCGAGGGCAAGAACAAGAATTGAAGACGTCAGAAGTATAAGAGGTCGACATATTCGGGTTTGTGGCTCGACTACCAAGAGGAAATTTCCGAGGACCTTTCTGACGACCTGAAGCCATGTACCCATGGAGGCATTTCCAGTCGCAATCGGTCCGGTTATGCCAAAGGCAATTAGCACACACCCCATTCATATATCCCGGGGCCGAAATGTAGGCATGGAAAGGGGTCAGAATGTGTTTGTTGAAGCGGGTGGTTGTTGAGAGATAGCTGTAGATACAACAGCGATACATAACCGGATTGATGACCCCGATAAAGGCGACAATGAGGGCCTTGATAAGATATGGGTAGGAAGGAAGGTTTATGAAGAAGTACCCTCTAGGATGAGCCCAGTCTGCCGGGATAAAGACCTGCTGGAGAGTGCGGGTGGCTAAAAGTCCTATTCCTGCTGTGATGGATGAGTCTCGAAAAGGAAGCTGCTTGAGGAACCAGACGAGGAAGGCCTCTCTGGAGCTGGTGGTAGGAAATTGGATATCCAACTCGACGTATAGAGGGCGGCCCAGTCAGTCGAGGGCCTGGAAACTACAAATCCAAACCCGGAATGACTTCAGGACCTGGAAAAGTATCTTATTAGATAACCTAAATTAACAGAAGGGAGATAAAGGACCTTATTAAGGCTGGAGTCAAATTAAGCTTCAATAAAGAAAAGGAGCGAAGGAGAACGGCGTCTCGACCCTTCCAAAAGGTACCAGACCGTCGCGAGAACTTATCGGCCTTAACTCTACACTCAGCTAGATGACGAACATCAGGAAGCTTCTCTCGAGGGAGGCCGGAAAGAATAATCAGCTTATCTTGAGGAGATGCCATTGCAGAGGCTATCCCGATGTCGCGATGATAGAAAAAGAAGGGAAGTCTGCGGCAGGATGAGGCTGAAACCCTGATGTTGGTGATGTAGAAGAGAAAGAGGCTTCAAGCTCAAAGAACCCTACCTTAGGGCTAATCCGGCAGGGCTTTATTACAAAGTGCAAGAATTGCAAGAAGTGGGTGTTCTTGTTTGCCATAACTTACAAAGGAAAATCAGTGAGAAGGTCTGGAAAACAACGACTGCTGTCTCTGTAATTTACCGTTATAAAGAGAACCGAGCCCCATAGTACAAAAGACCCTCGAATACTCAGTCTCTCGAAAACACCAATACCTACATACTCTTCTCGCACTCCAGCTGCTGTAGAAATCAATACTATAACTTGCGCCTCCAAGCTGCAATTCTTTTTCTATTAAGCCCAAACCTCGACTACTATCTCATTAGTTGCTTTTCTTCTTACCAACTGACTTTTAAATCTATTGCTATACTATGGAACTTAGCATGTAATAGCCACCTCCAATAAGGCTATAAAGAAGAAGGCGCAATTTTACTGCAGTATGAAATTGCTAACTCTCTACAAAGGAACTATCCAAGGGGAAGGTGGAAAAGGGAGCTTTTTCTACTATAAAGAGAACCTTATAAAGATATTACTGACTAAAAAAGTCAGCCAATAACCAACTCTCTATTCTTCCCGCCTGGATTGGTCTTATTGGGATGAGGAAAAGACTGAGCGTCCTATTCTAGGGGATGAGGAATTGATTAAAGCTTGGGCTAAGACTGTCAGACTGCACCCCAACTTTAGCGAGATTGATTTTAGGACTTGGGAAGGTTACTGTGGCGATTTCTGGGGCCTCCAGTACAAGCTTCAGTATAAGAATCTCTCTGCTAACTTTGGTCTTATTGCTTTCCTATGAATTATGACCTATGGAATAAGGGATGTTGTGGCTGTTGCACCTTTTAGCCTTGACCTCGAAACTCATGTCCTTCGAGCCAACGAATAGGGGAAAGAGACCTTCTCGACCAAGCTCCTAAAAGAAGGCGTTCTGGTTACGAAGAACCGTCCTACGGTGAGCTTCCGACTGATTTGAGAGACTATGTTTAACTGCGGCTACCTTATTGGCATCATCAACTTCGCTAACAAACATCATTGGATTGACTATATCTAGGATGCTAGGGCAAAGCAACTCTCCCTCTTCAATATAATAGAACTTTAAAGAAAGGAATAATTTAGGGCTACTGGGGTTGCCTGGAGGGAGATTATGACTGTCAATAGTACCCCATTTAACTTCTCTGTCTACAGTATGCCAGCCTCTGCCCAGTCCTACGGTTGGGAGTGTGGCTTTTTTGTAGTCTTTCTTATAACTTTAACTATTTGCGGTATAGTTGGCCTAGATAAGCAGTAGATATAGGGAGGGATCCTAATGAAGAGACTAATCTTTAACGACCCGAACGATAAGCCGGTAAGTGTCCCTTTTAAGCTATGATTTCGCAACTAGAAGCTCGGCGCCGTCAAGCCAAAGCCCCCGCCCTAGCTAAAGAAGAAGGAAAAAGCTGCTAAGAAGAAGGAGACTGTGGACTAGGACTTGGATCTGGAGCGCGTTAGAAGCTTTATTGGATGTGCCATTATAAAGGAGCTTGGAATCCGGGACCTGATATATAGCAAGGGTACGGACAAGGTCTGCCGAAAAATCGACCTCTCCTACAATTGTGAGCATGGGTTTGTAACTACCGACTAGAAACTTAGAATATTAAATCTCTATACCAATCTTAGTGGGTTCTCCCCAGTCAGCTAGAAGAGTCTTGATCTTAAGAAGCTCCCCGATACTTATTAAATTATCCCTCATCCTACTGTCCCTTTTAGTTAGATATTCTGCTCTATAATAATATATAGATTAGACTACTAAAAGGTTAACTTTACTATAGCTAACAACCTCGTTAAGATATTTAAGAAGAGAGGATTTGAGGTTTAAAAGGGGATTCTTAAGCTACCTGGGACTACGGGAGGGAGTATTATCTCTCTAGGCTTAACTATCCCAGAGAAATCGCCAATAGCTCCTAAGCCTGCATCTAAGACTGTACCTGTAGTACCTTCTAGGGGTATCGAGGAGATGGAAATGATATTCGGCAGAACTTCCTCTTCTCCTAGGCCCTCTGGACGTTCTGAAGGGACAGGAAGAGGAGCGGTATCTTCTCTGATGGAAGGGGTTAGGGATATTAGGGCCTTGCCATCGCCACCTCCAAAGTCGCCGGTAGTATCCCAAATTGAGAGGGATATTCGAAGCCCAAGTCCTCGTCAGCCTGCTGGGTTGGATGTGTCGATGAGAGACGTTCGTGGAGTGTCCGCCAGGAGTGATGTCTTAATGAGGGATCCATCGCCCAGCCCACCTCGTCGTCAAGCTGCCAGATCCCACAGGACCCCAACTGTTTCTGCTGTCTAATTTATTGATAGAGCTATTCTTTGCTACTTTAATGATAATGCTATTCTTCAAGGACGAAGCAAGTACGATAATATCTCTATTAGTAAGGGTGCAAAGAAGATAATTATTAATACTAACTAAATAAACCTTTCTTATATTTTCAAATAACCTATGCTATTTATACCTAAGTCCGAGTCCTATATAACTTATATCCCGGAAGGTCTAATTTCTCTTTCCTAGTAGGAGGAGCTAATTAACGCGCCTACACGGATGTCATCCCTCCCGCTATTGTAAAGATCAGTCGGGAGGAACGTTACCGTCAGCGTGAGGCTTACAAGTAATAGTTGTTTGGTGTGCTATTCTGCTTTCTCTGGTAGATTGGAATGGTAATGGATAGGAAAGCTTGTGGTAAAGGAGTCGCCCTTAATAGAGGAAGTTAGTCTTTAGAAGCTTCTAATGAGATGCTTCTCTAATATTTGCTATATTTCTTTAGTCGGAATCTTAAATGAAGGCTGTTGTATTGTATGCATTCCTGGCCTGATTGGGGACAATCATCAGATCGCGGGGGAGGGATATAACAGGCGGTTAGGGACACTTGGGCTAGCTAGTTGCTAGCGGGGATGTCTCTAGGGTGACCCGGATGGGGTTAAAAGGGGAGGTCAGTGCCGTCACTGGGGGAAATCATTGTTTTTCCTTTCATCAGAGATTCTTCCTAGAAGTCAGAGAGGCCGGAAGGGCTCGAGGCTGCTAGGGAGTCTATTAATTGATTGCCTTCATTTTTGAGAGATTTATTTGAGCCTTCTTGCCATCACTACGTTCCCTGTCCAACCTCCGTCTTCAACCTCCCTCAGATATCGGTCTGCCGCAGGCCCCATTGATGCCTTGCCAGCGAACTTTCCTGCAACCGACCCGATATACAATCTCATGAGATGCTTCCCTATCAGGAGACATAAGCCTCAGGTTGATCCGACCTTATACGCATAATCTGGTGCAGCTTCGGGCTGACCGGCCAAGACGCCTGTGCGACGACTCTCTGTGCATTTCCCCTAGGGAAGGTTAATGAGTTGGGTGTTGTTTTCCGTCCCTTCCTGCTGCTAAATCTTCAAGACCCAAGAGTCGGGGAGGCCGACTTCCTCTGCAGCTGGTATTGGAGTTTGTAGCTATATATTAAGCTTCGATATGATATTTTCTGGGTTTAAGGGAACAAGTCCGGCCCCTCGAAAACCTCCCTTAATATTACTTTTTATTATAGCAGCTATATGGGCAGTATAGAAGGCTAGGAAGAACTTAGTCTTTATAATATAGGTTATAGAGTATCTAATTAATTGCTTAATTTCTCGACTATAGGCTATTTTAAGCAGCCTAAAGTATCCAACATCAAGAGGCTAGAGTAGATAAGATAAATAAGACGGCATATAAAGTATAATAATATTATTCTTTTTATAATATTTCTCAAAGTCGACGAAGTGGTAACTTTTATGCCTATTAAGAATTAGAAGATAATAGCAACCGGTCGATTGATTCTTTATATGCTAGTTAAAGTACTTAAGCTACTTAAAACCTATCTTATTGTTAGTCTAGTTATTTTGAGTTATTGTAATAGCCTAATTGCCCGGGAGGTTGCTTTTCTAATACTAGCTAGTAAGATAATATTAGCTTATAATTATAATAAACGGCTAGATTGCCTAGCCTTCTATATTAATTGCCTGAATAACTATAACCTATTTCCAGTTTTTAGGCTGGACTGATTTTGGGTTTCTATGCCTATTTATGCCTATAATAACTATTTTACTTATAATAATATCTATTATAAAGCCAGTTTTATTAAAGTTATAGATATTAGCTAGGTTGATATTATATTTTATAATTATATTCTCTATAAGCTGGAATTAATTATAAATAATAATTGGATTTTTATATTTAGCTCTCTAATAGTTATATTTATAAAAAAAATGCATCTTAAGCTCTAGTTATTACCTAATAAAGTTAGAAGCCTAGTACTTGCCGATAGGTAATATATTATAGTTAGCAAGCAATTAGTTGGCTATTTCTTTAATATTATAAAGTTATAGGGGAAACTCTTATAAATCCAGGTTGAGGATGAACTGAATAATAATCTGCTCTTCTAGATTGGATAGCTTATATAATTTAGGGATCTAATTGCATTGGGATTGAATCCCCTTCTACTGGCGCTATAGTATTATACGGCTAACTTTGTAGATCTCTGTAGCGTATTAGAGCTTTAATTTTAGGTTATTTTAAAGGGCCTGAAGTATAAGAAGGATTTTACTCTTAATATGAGGGTTAGATATATTTTATAGTTAAGAATTAATTAATTAAATAGAGATAATATAGGTAGAGGGATTTTTATTATACAAGCTTATTTATTATATAAGCTTATTATGTATGTTATAAATATATATTTTTAATCTTAAGAATTAAATCTTAATTAATTTTATAAATAAATATAATATAGTATTAATAGTATTATTTATACTGTATAAATAGCATTAAAATACAGTATAAATACAGTATTAATTATACTATTTATACTGTATAGAAAAGATATTAACCCCACTTATATTTGGAATTATTTTTAATTCCAAATTATTTTAACTTATAATCTGGATGCTTTGGAAAGTATAAGTATTTTAGGTATAAAGATTATACTAGAAGAAGGCTGCTTTTTTAGGCTTTTTTATAGTATATAATATGTTTCTATATCTTTAATGATTTTAAATTAAACTACCTTTAATTTCAAAGTAAAGACTTGATTTCAAAGCAGAATTACTCAGAATCTGCTGGATATTAGATGACAATAATAATACCACTAAAAAGCTGCTTTTTGGGGCTTTTTAATAGTATACTTATTGTCTAAGCTACAATAGCTAAATTTTGAGAAATTGTCTATAAAAAGCTAGAGACCCTCTGGTAAATTCTAAACTTATATATATCATCATTAATATAATATATACTATTATACACTATTATATACTATTTTACACTATTATCCCTTATCTCTTATCTTATTCTTTTATTTATAATTTATTTTATTTTTCTACTACTATATAACCTCTAATAATTATTATTAGTATAATATATACTATTATATACTATTATATACTATTTTATACTATTATCCCTTATTTCTTATTTTATTTCTTATTTATATATTCTTTATAAGAATATTCTTTTATTTATAATTTATTCTATTCTTCTACTATTTTATAACCTCTAATAAAACTTATCTTAATTACTAATTATAGCTATAGTTAATAAATATAATAATAAAAATAATAAATATTATAATAGTAGTAATTTCTTTAAATATCTTTATTAATATTAATTAACTTTTAATAACTTAATTCTTATACTTAAATAATATCTTATTTAAGAATAAATAGCCTACTTAAGCTACTTAAGCTAAGAATATATAATAAATTATAAGAAATTAACTAAAAATAAATTTTATTACTTTTATAACTTTTTAAATAATATTATTACTTAGCTAGATAATTTAATTAATAATAACTATAGCTACTATTTACTTCTATATATTATAGATTCTTCTACTAATCTTTTTAATTATACCTCTTAACTTAAGATTACCTATAATAGTAATACTTATCTAGCTGTAAAATAATATATATAATAAGTAAATATCCCAAATAAGTAAATATCCTAAAAATCCTAACTTCTAAAGTTAAAACCTTAATAAAATTATAATAATATAATTAATTAATTAAAACTAATTGCTATATTCTTCTTTAGAAATTTTAATTATAATTTAATAAGTTCTTATATTATAACTAGCCTTTCTATATATTTTATAGTATCTTTTTCTTAGTAGTACTAATCTTTATTACTTACTACTTCTTAATAATTTAGCTACTATTTATATATTAATATCTTTTTAATCTATTTTATTTCTTTTCTTATTTAAAGTTATCTTCCTCTATTTTATAAGTAAGTTCTTTTTACTTTATATTACTTATTAAGATTTATTTATCTATTAAAGAATTTAATTTTAGATTTTAATAATACTATTTAATATATTATTATTTTTATTCCTTAGAAAATAACTTAAGTATCTTAAGAATAATATTAAAGAGCTCTTTAATACCTTCTAACTTATTTTTTAAGATATTTAAATTATAAGCTAGCCTTAAATACTATCTTTAAAGTCTTTAAAATCTAAGAGTTAAAAAACTAATTTCCTCTTTAACTAGTATTAGAATTTATAGCTATATATTAAGCTTTAATATAATATTTTCTAAGTTTAAAGAAGTAAATCTAGCCTCTTAAAAACTCTCTTTAATATTACTTTTTATTATAGTAGCTTAGTAGGTAGTATAAAAAGCTAAAAAGAATTTAATTTTTAAAATATAAATTATAAAGTATTTAATTAACTACTTAATTTCTTAATTATAAGCTTTTTTAAGTAGCTTAAAGTACTTAATATTAAGAAGCTAAAGTAAATAAAATAAATAAAATAGTATATAAAATATAATAATATTATTCTATTTATAATATTTCTTAAAATTAATAAAATAGTAATTTTTATATTTATTAAGAATTAGAAGATAATAATAACTAGTTAATTAATTCTTTATATATTAATTAAAATACTTAAGCTACTTAAAATCTATCTTATTATTAATCTAGCTATTTTAAGTTATTATAATAGCTTAATTACCTAAAGATTACTTTTCTAATATTAATTAATAAGATAATATTAGCTTATAATTATAATAAATAGCTAGATTACCTAGTCTTTTATATTAATTATCTAAATAACTATAATCTATTTTTAATTTCCAGGCTAAATTAATTTTAAGTTTCTATACCTATTTATATCTATAATAACTATTCTACTTATAATTATACCTATTATAAAGCCAGTCTTATTAAAATTATAAATATTAACTAAATTAATATTATATTTTATAATTATATTTTCTATAAGCTAGAATTAATTATAAATAATAATTAGATCTTTATATTTAGCCCTCTAATAGTTATATTTATAAAAAAATATATCTTAAGCTTTAGTTATTACTTAATAAAGTTAGAAGCTTAGTACTTACTAATAGGTAATATATTGTAGTTAGTAAGCAGTTAATTAGCTATTTCTTTAATATTATATAGTTATAGAAGAAACCCTTATAAATCTAGATTAAGAATAAATTAAATAATAATCTATTCCTCTAAATTAAATAGCTTATATAACTTAGGGATAATATTATATTAAGACTATATATCTTTCTAATAGCACCCTAGCCTTTTATTACAGATATAGTAAATTAATATAGCATATTAAATACTTAATAATAAATTATTTTAAAGAGCTTAAAGAGTAAGAAGGATATTAGCCTCTTTATTAAATTGAGATATTTTAACAGTAGAAAGAAATAGAAAATAACACCTAACTTATTAACTTACCCTAGGGGAAATATACAGAAAGTTATTATATAGACATCTTAGCTAGTTAGCTTAAAGCTACACTAGATTATATATATAAGGTTGGATTAACCTAAGGCTTATATCTTCTAATAGGGAAGTATCTTATAAGATAGAATATTAAGTTAGTTATAGGAAAGTTCGCTAGCAAGGCATTAATAGGGCCTGCGGCAGCCCGATATCTAAGGGATGTTAAAGATGGAAGTTAGACAAGGAATATAGTAACGGCAAGAATGCTTAAATAAATCTCTTAAAAATGAAGGCAATTAATTAATAGACTCCCTAGCAGCCTCGAGCCCTTCCAGCCTCTCTAACTTCTAGGAAGAATCTCTAATAAAAGGAAAAACAATTATTTCCCCTAGTGATGGCACTAACCTCCCCTTTTAACCCCATCCGGGTTACTCTAGAGACATCCCCGCTAGCGACCAGCTAGCTTAAGTATCCCTAACTGCCTGTTATAATATATTTAGTAGTAGTAAATTAATTAATTAAATAGAAGAAAGAGAGATTAAGGGATTTTTAGGATATTTGCTTGTCTGGGATATTTGCTTATTATATACGTTATCTAATAAATTTATATTATTATAATTATTAGGTAGCTTATTAAATTACCTTAGAAAAATTCCTTAGTAGTAGTATATTACTAAGCCTTTATTTCTTAATAAGATATAGTATTAATAAGTAATTTATAAATAATCTAATTTAGAAAATCTATAATATTAATAGTATTTATAGTTTTCTCTCTTTCTTAACTATTATTAAACTGGATATTTAATAATATTTACAGCTCTTTACTATCTTTAATTATACTAATAATATATATCTTAAAATTAATACTCTAAGTAATAATTTTACCTAAACTAACTATTACTCCTAGAAAACCTTCTAGCAATAACAACTTCTATACTATATACCCAACTATTACTTTAAGTAGATCTAAGGTTTAATTAATATATTTATTTAAGTATTCTTCCTAGCTTTATATCCCCAGTACATACCAGATAATCCACTTAAATATATCTATCTTCCTAAAAAGTACTACTTATATTAGTACAACCAGGTCCTATTACCAGCCATCACTGCAGCAGTATAAGACCCAAATATACTCCAGTACATACCCAAAAGCTGCTATATCACCCAATTTAATTCCCGCGCCCGACAAGAGGGCATCTCCACGGAGCGCCTCAAGGACGGGAATGCAAATACCGACATCCTCGGCGCCGTCCAGTGCTGGGATGGAGAAGGTGAAAGAGAGATCAGGGGGAGAGGCAATAGAGGAGGCGGAATCCTCAGCAATAACGAAGCGGCTCTTCGCATCGTAACAAAACCAACCCGGTTCGTATTTCCGAGCGCGAGGGACAAGAAGAGGATCGTCTGACCCGATAGTTAGCAAGTTCTACATCAAATAGCAAACAGAGGGATTGTACAGGTATGTGGTTACAATTAGGAAGAGTCCCACTGAATAACACTCACTCTCACCGGCAGAAATAGAATCGTCAGTGACGGTTTCGATAGGGTCCGAAGAAAATGAGGCACCGAACCAAGGCAGAAATCCCCTGAAGCGAGGCACAGGTTCCGGCAGAGATGGGACGCCGAGGAAGAGAGTGAGCTCGTGGAAGGTGCAGGATGCCCAGGAAACGTAGGTCAGGGTGATTCCTTCCGCGGCAGTATCCCGTTGTGATATGAGAGAAAATTGACTCCTGTCTCTAGGAGTAGAACTGGGAACCGGAGAGGGAGCACGTCGGCTGGCTGTTATTGATGAGGCTCTCCTGGTTGTGGAGCAGTGATTGTGGCGTACAGGTTCTTGGTGGCTCTTCAGGTGCGGCGTAAGTGGCAGTGAAATTCAGGCGTCTTCTGTGGCGGTGAAACCGGTGGCAGTGCTAGTGTGGCGTCAGGGGTGGTGGTTCCCGAGGGGGCGGAAGGAACCCGAGGGGGCGGAAGGAACCCGAGGGGGCGGAAGGAACCCGAGGGGGCGGAAGGAACCCGAGGGGGCGGAAGGAAGATCCTTTCGGAACGAAAGGCAATGGCAAAGGCATTTGCTATTTTGGGTATTCCTGAACGCGGCATTAAGCCGGAAGGAGAAGGCGCCACGCAGTTAGGCCCTCGGAACGAATTGTCCGTTATGAACTACCGAGAAGAGCTGCCGGAGTTGCAGCCATCCAACATTGGTTGTACGAGATGTTTCTATTGTATGAGGGAGGGCGATCAGAGAAATCCGCCTAAGATGGGCATGACTGAAATAGTTGATTACATTCCACGATGACCAACAACATGTAATTTTACATCTTATAGTAAGAAATCATCTTAGTGCGGAGCCTTCTCTTCAGACAGCTGACTCTGGGAAGAAGCAATATGAAGAGGCCATGTGGGATCTTGTGCTCTGAAGATGTTGCTTGGATTCGGATGTTATGTGGCGTAATCGTTGATGTCACACCCACATAGTCACACATTGTCGCTGGGTAACGGTTTAGCGTGAAAGGCGTTATTAGGCCTTTCTTTTATAATTAAAGCGGTCTGGTATTCGTTTCTTGTCTTTAATAACAGAGTTTCTATTACCGCAGAGTCGTCATACTGTAATGATAACTCTGGGAAAACACTTCCTTTAATAGTCACTGAAGCTAGCCAGTATAGGACCTAAAAAGCGAGTTCTAGCAAACAAGAACCAGTTTACAACAGCGAGCATAAAGGCTCCCGCGACAACCACAATGCCATAGTCTACAGGGTAGGATGTTAGTGTTTTGGCGATTCATCTTCCGAGGGTCATGACTTACTCATAGTGGTAACAGTCGGGTTTCTAACAGCGGGGAAGAGAAACACGGGCACAGCAAGGGTGGCAAATAAAACAGTGACAATATTAGCAATCCAACCCATCAATGACGGAACTTTGAAAGTTCGACCCGTGGGAAGAACGGCCGAGGAACGTTTATAGTAGAGAAGAAATACTGTTGGGATAGCCATGGTGATTTGCTGGAAGATAACAGTTACTCCAATAATGGAGTTGAATGCTAGGACCCGAGTTAACCAAGATCTGTAGAGAGCGGGAAGCTAACCGCGAGCGGGCATGATATCTTTATACGTACCAAGTGATGAGAATAAGTAGAGACATCCAATGAGGAACATGATGGATGCGTTGACTACCAGCGCCCAAATAGGAGCGTTGAGTTCTTTATTGGTTTTAGTGAGATACCGATCAAATGGCAGGCCTTTGTCTTGCGAAAGGCACCATGTCATCATGGAAGCTACTTGAGTACAGGCGATTGTGCCGACAGGTAGAAGGAACATGGTGATGCTGGTGAAAACGATCGGAACAGTGGTGGTAGAGGAAGCTTGTGACCAGAGCTCAAAGAGGGGAAATCCAGAGGGGGATGCCAAGACGGCATCAAAGTCAGAGATGCAATAAAGCATCGCTAGGATAAACGCCAAGGAGGTCACAAATGATATGGTAAGAGCAGTTAAAATCGTCCGTGGGACCACTTTTCCCGCGTTCTTTACCTCTTCTACAAGGTGTATGGCGCCGTCAATAGGACAAAATGCCACAACGGGAGCTGTGAGGGCAATTAGAAACTGCATGCCAGCTGGCCACCCGGATAACTCGGTGACCGTTGTCCAAACAGTTTCTGAATCTTGCTTGGTCTTCTGCATTGCCAAAGTGGCAATCGTGAAGCCTAAGAAGGCAGACACACTGAAGATGACTGGAAGTAACATCGTTAGCCGTCGGGGGGCGCTTTCACCAATGGATATGCAACATACAACCAAAGGAGTAGTATTTCGGCAGAAGTTTCTTTCCAAAAATATTGGCCAAGAGGCTCAATAAGTTGTTGGCCTGAAATATTAAGAATGAATGCCATCCCTTTGGCGCGAATGACGGGTTGGCATTCATTATCAGGGCGTAAACGCAGAATATTACAGCACTAGCACTTGAGGAGCTCATCCCTATCCAGGAGAGCCAACTGACGAAGCCGCAGTAGTAGCTCTGGAGAGAGGATGAGTTAGTCGAAAACGCTTTGTTTTGGTAATGCATCATAGGAAGGCGCGCCATGAATGCGTTTCGTGACTCTGAACTTACTACAGGTTTGTTGATCTTAGAAGGTGCCATTAAATAGGCCCAATGGTATTGACCACCAGTAGTAGGATAAGCCGAGACCAATTCCGCGAGCGTCAGGGCAATGCAAAAGTAGATGGGGGTAATAGCGAGGAGACCCCATACGGTGTTCATCGGACCGTAGGATAGGGAAATGCTCATGGTCGCTGCAATGACCAACCAGCTATTGTTGACGTTGAATCCTGCAGCCAGGATGCTTAACCAACCCATATCTTTCTTAAAGGGTGTCGAGCCGCTGAGCTGTACCGTAAACGCATCCACCTCATCCTCGGCCTTGTCCTCCATCCCTTCCTGGAAGGATTGTTGATGGCAGGGCGATTTCTTAAGCGCTGTGCCATCGTCAGCTCCATTGAGAAAAGGAGTGGTGCGACTTTGCGGAGTACACCATTCAACATACAAGATTTGCCACCCATTTTAACGCATGGTTCGGCATCGGCAGCAGTCTTGGTATCCGCCATGATTTCGGGTCAATGGAAATTGAGTCGGAGAAAAGCTGGGATGGGATGATGAACAAGACGAAAAGCTTGGCCACCAAGGATGGCATGACGCCCTTGAAGTAGTTTTGCAACCGAAGCGTTATGGAGGCCTGAACTGCAGAGCCACGTTGATACGGAGGTGTTTTTTGTGTAGATGTCAGATAGGAAGCCGGCCCCGAGGGCGAGGGCATGGTGAGCTGAGCCCCGTCCTCGTGCGGGGATCGGAAGCCGCATTTTAGTTTCCGGTGTGTGTGCGCCCACTGAGGAGTCGGCTGATAGAACAAATGGCTGAAGTTAGCGGAGGTCCGGCCGTATGTTCCATCCACCTACCCTACGTGCAACACCTGCCGGAAAAGAATTGTCCACAACTGACACCGGAAATGCCCACGGCTATACAACTACAATCTCAGAAAGAACGACGACCGTCGGAGGGCTAAGTATCAGAATTGAAGTCATTATACACAGGCTCTGGCCGACGAAACAGATGTAAGGATTCACTCTCGGGACCCCATTAAGAACTAATACATTGACTCTCTGGGGTCTGAATTTATGCATAATTTCTGGTGAGGATGGATGCACATCAAGATATGATTAAGCTCAATTGATGGCCTTGGACGAAATACAATGCCCGTCTCACAGAGTCTTCTTTTCAACATAGTAGTCCTCGTACGTTGGCTTATATCCCAAAACCCATCTCCCAAAAAAGCCCATCCCATGCATAAAGACATTGCTAGCGACGAGCCCTAACCCTTTGGGAGCAATAGGCAAGCCTAGCGGGGTATCGCTGTTCTGCAAGAACACCATTAATTGGAAGAGACTTGGTTTCTGACCAGCCTTTCTGCAGTCATCCAGGTAACCAAAGAAGTTCCGGAAGAAGCGTTCCTCGCCTTCAACATCTTCAGGTGTGAGTGAAACGTCCAGAACAAGCGGTGCAGTGGTGGACGCATTTTTGATGGTGTGATATTGCTTTGGCGGAACGAAGGCTGTCTTGAGGCCATCGGGGGCTTCCGCGGAGAGCGTCTTCCAAGGTTGGTCGGCGGTATCTTTGAAGAGATTGCATGTGCCTGAGACTATGCGGAAGTGCTCGGTCTGGTGGATGTGGTAATGAAAGGGAGGCACCATAATAGAAGGACTGTCCTTGTTAAAAGGAGGATGTTTGTTTCTCAGCAGGTAATTAGATGTTGACGACGTGCGAAACTCGAGCGACGAAGCACCATCCTCGTAGATGATGGGATTTTCGCCAGCCCGATTGGTCCTGGGAGGCAAAGGAGCACGCAGGAAAGACAGCATTGCTTGAGATTGGAGGTGAGGCCGGTAATTCGACGAGTAAATGTGAAATTGCGAAGGTCGACAGAGGATCAATGGCGGTTGGATACGTGACAAGGAGTGAGCGCGGGGGGTTAGGGTTAGAGGCTCTGGCCTTTGACTCAACCCGTCATACTGTACGCCACTAGGAACCGAGCGCCAATTAATAATCTCCTCGTACCGAGAGGTTTAGAGCGCGCGCGCGCGCGGAGGAGGCGGAGGAGAAAACTGGCCGAACTGGCCGGAGCTGGGAATCCGGTTTCCGCCCCACATCAGAAGTACCGTTACAGATTGCTTGTCAGAGTGCTTATCCCCGACCATTTACGTAAAAGGGAATGGGAGAGCGGGGTTTAGGTCACTCGTGTGATACGCCTCGTAATTATCAACCCTTGCCTCTCCAGGGAAAGCTCTTTATCGAACCCGGAAACCACAATAGAAACCACTGGTTTTTTGATAACTGTTTGATAGGCAGGGTCAAATTGAGCCTGGCGTGCTGATATGCTGAACGACATGAGCGAAGGTGTACTATGTAGAATATATGCACCAGCCGTTCGGGTTCGGTTTGGCGGCTATCACCTCTCGCCAGCCACGGCGACCTTGCTTCGTCGGTAAACTGGATTGTCACTGTACACTCGGCGCTGTCCACACAGGGACCTGGGATTGGTTATCTTCACGATAGATCCGGTGGCGCTGCGCTAACTTCGCGCGTACTGTAGAGAGCTGTCGGTGATTTGGCTGCGAACTGCCCCTGTTTCTCCATATTTGATAACACTCTAATTGGTCCCCGCATTTTCAATCCAAGCCGACGAAGTGTCGTTTGGGTCCTATCAGCATTGGCTTAGGGCAGGCGACCCCACTCAAACTACCTCCACCTGACAGCTACATGGACTGCTCTTGAACTCCCTCCCTAGTAAGTTATTGACGCCCTTGTCATCCATCCCGTTTTCAAGCCGTCCCAAAGTGCATCACATCAGACCATATTAGACTCCCTCGGCATCGGCCTGATCATGTCTACCGTGGATTCCGTCCCAGCACCCCGTGTGTTACCCGCCGTGAGGATCCCTGAGCGAGAGCTTCCGAATGAGCTGCCACGACTGACTTCATGCATAGTGTGATCACTGCCACGCGAAGAAGGTAACAATCTCCCTGCCTAGGAACCTTCCGTTAAGGGAACATGACGTTGACTCTTGCCTGGTCGGATCCAGACTCGATGCGATCGACAGGATCCCTGTGGAAACTGCGTAACCGGAAAATTGACTTGTCTTCGCCGGCGTCCCCGACAGGTGTCGCAAAACAAGAATAAGTGCGCCCATTCAGCCTTTCCATCAACTGAATATCCGTGACTAATCCCATCCTACCAGTGAGAGTCTTGATGCCGTACTGGAACGTATGTCTCGACTAGAAGAGACAATCAAGATGTCGTCCGCCTCCGCTAAAACAGTCTCACCGGCGCGCAGGAGCTCGACGGCCACAACAGTCCCCTCGGAAATCTTCAGCCAGGTGTCAGATATGGCACATATGGGAACACCGGAGTCAAGGCAAGTGTGTGAAACCATTGGCTATCCGGCGCAACGGAAGAGACAGGAGCCATCTCCATCCTCTCCGAGTGAGGGCAGTCCCAAAGACCAGCATCAGCCGCAAAAGAAGCGGTCGCGGAAAGGGAACGACGAAGAAGAAGGCCAGAGTCCCGAGGACAAGATGCTAGCGAATCTTGACCTGAAAAGGTATCTGCGGCTGGATCCCCAGAATTGTGATATTGATAAGGAACGCCAGAGCGTCATTGAGTCGGCCATACTCCTCGCCAAGAGTGTGGCTATGGCGGAGCCGCAGCTCAAACTGAACCGGGAATGCCGTCCCAACTTTTATAACCCTTCAATGTATCCAAGCGCCGAGTTTCTGCATCTATTGCTGCATGGTACGTCTTGTCAAATCTCCAATACCATTGTCCGGTCCACGGCGTTGACCGAAGGTACCAGAATCCTCCAAAAGCTCCACACTCTCGTACTCTCTCGTACATTTTTCAACTATATCCCAGCCACTAATCGAGGAGATGACTTTCTCTCTGATCAATTGCACTGTCCATGGCCAGAAGAGGATACAATATCTCATCTGTGTTAACCATGTGGCACATGCTTTTCTCATGGCCTTTTCATCCGCCGCAAGCCGCGGCATGCGCCAGCAACTAAGGCACTCTCAACAGAAGTATCGCGATAACATGATGACGACGATTGCCCACCTTGATACCGAAGTCCGACCAGATAGAACGTTGATGTATGCTCTTCAGTCTGCGGTACGTCGATTTTAGCACCCCCATCTCGAAACCACGCCCCTAACACGGTTCTCTGGCCCAAAGGCCATGTTGATGCAGGAAACCGGTCGAATGCGACAATGTTGGCGATTCAACTCATTAGCATGCCAAGTCGGCGCCATCATCACTCAGAATCCCTCAGCGACCAGGGATACCGAAAGTGCGGACGAGATCAAGTTGTTGCGCATTACTTGCATAAGGGCTTACGCTTTCAACTCGGCCTTATCCGCCAACATATATCAGCCAGCATGCTCAGCAAAATTGGACATTGATCGATCTGTGTTGGATACAGAAAATCCAGAGGATGCTGTGCTGGAAACCTTATTGTCCTTTGCCGAGGTCCAGGAGGTAATTATCCAGGAAACGAAGAGTTGCACCAGCCACCAGCAGAGGTATCAAATGAACATTGAACGAGTGGCAAGCCTCAAGCATCAAATGAGGAAAATTCGGCTGAAAATCGAAGAGGTACGTGTCTCGTCTACCTAGGTATATGTTGTCTACTTTGCCTACTAACGGCATGCCATCATCGTAGTATCGGGCAGAATCTCGATCTGCAACAGACGACTTTCTCCAATTTGAGTGGCTCACTATCGATTTTGTCTTCTACTCCATGATGACATCAATCATCCGCCTCGGTGCTACAGCGAACGACTCTCACGCACATTTTTCATGTTTGGAGAATGCCCGCAAGTGTTTGTTCACCCTTAAGAACCTACTCGAATCTTTAGACCAGTGCGCGAACCCTGACCTCTACGCATGCTCTTTGGCCTGGTAAGTGCGAATTTCCAGAAGAAGACTCCGAAAAGAGTTCTCCATTTAACACTCGCATTTCCACTGATAGGGTCATTCCATTATTCCCGTTGCGCCCGCTCTACTTTGTCTTCACCAACGTTGTCGCGACATCCGACGCCCTCGACCTCAAAATTCTCCAAGACGTGGCAAAAGGATTGTCCAGAAGAATCGACACAAATCCTTCCATCTTTGAAATCCATCGACTGTCTGTCTCCCTTATTGACCTTTACACAAGCTACGCCGATCGAGTCATGCACTCGCTGGAAACGCAGCGCCCACATATGGCAACCCCGTCCACCCCAGGACAAAATCAAGTAGCCGGCAAGGACCCGGAACCCAGGCATCACAGGCCAATACCATCATCACTCCTTTTCGGCTCTCAACTCGATAATGAGCTCGTGGGAGAGGTTTCTCGTGTTGACACCCCCTTCAACTCCGCCGAGAATCAGCCACATGAGATGCCTCCATGGGATGCTTCTTTTTTCGAACAACAAATTGATTGGGACCTGTTCTGCGCTCAGCCCATTCGGAATATTTTTCAATGACTCGTGTGCATAGGCTGGCAGGGAGCTTTTGAGAGGGCAATTATCGATATGGTAGGCGACTTTTGCGGCTACAAAGCGAAGACGTAGCATGCGGTAGCCATTGGACACTTGTATCATGAAGTCGGAATGAAGCTTGCGCGCAAATGAGTTTCCTAAGCTTACAAATTCAAAAGAGCCTTTCCAACATTGTTACCCTCAAAGAGCTCCACAAGACCCTGGGCAGCCTGGTCGATACCGTTGGTCTCACTTAGGACCGGTTTAAAGCTGCCCTCTGCAATCCACTGACTGACCACTTCTTGATGCTTGGCCCGGTAGGCACCACCCATGTGCTCGTCAAAGACACTTAATCCCCGCCACATCAGTCTCTTACCGACAATCATGCTGGTGTTGCGAATTCCGTACTGCTTACTCGGAGGAGTGCTGTATTGCGAAGCGTAGCCACAGGCGACTAGTGAACGGACTTGTGAGAAAGATCACCACCCATGAAATATCATCCAGGATTTAAACATACCGATCCTACCCCAGTCTTTCAAGCATGAGATAGCAGCCTCTAACTGCTCGCCGCCGACGTTGTCGTAATAGACTATCCCTTGGTCAGAACTATTTCTACTTCAAACAAGGCAATTCTTCGTAGGATTTACTCACTGTCCACGCCATTTGGTGCCAGTCGTTTGAGTTGTGACAGAATGTCCCCATGTCGGTAGTTGAACCCTCCATGAAACTTGAAGATATCGGTCAACAAACGAAGCTTTTCATCGCTTCCGACGCTGCCGATGACAGTGAGCCCCTCGTGGAGTGCCAATTGTCCAACTATCTGGCCAACCGCGCCGCTAGCGGCAGAGATGAAGATGGTTTCTCCCTTTTTAGGTTGTCCAATCTCGTAGAGAGCTGAGTAAGCCGTCAAACCAGGCATTCCTAACGGGCCAAGAAAGAACTTCAAATCTAAATCATGAGGATTCTGAATTGGAACGAATTGATTAGCGTCATCTGGTCCCAGCGACACATATTCCTGAATTGAACCCATCCCGACTACAACATCGTTGGCATGGAATCGCTGGTTATCCGAGCGCAAGATACGGACGATAATGCCGTTAGGTATGACGCTCCCGACGGGGAGAGGCTCAAATCCATCTCTTGCGTCCTCAAGCTTAACCAAACGGTGTCGTAGATATGGATCAAACGAGGCATGAAGAACACGGCCGGTGAAGCCGCCCTCGGGTGGTGAAGAAGAGAGGTTGAAGTCACTCTGTCGGATCACGAGGTGTTGTCCAGCGACTGGAACGCCTTCTGCGACCTGGGATAAAACAAGAGCCTTATTTTGTACCATGCTGTTCGATTGGTACCTCGGTCTGACTGAATTATTGTTCCTCTCTTGTTCGGGGGGGAGGTGACAGTGATTCTCCCACAGATCATATAGCATTTGAATCCGGCTTGGACCTGGAGCTTCGAGGATCAACGGTAGATTATCCCGGAAGCGTGTTCCGGTTTCCGGCTTCATTGTAGCAGTGGTAGCGCATTCCACCGTCCGAAGGACCAGCCGCTTCCGACTGACTAGTAAGCGCGTTATTTTCTCCATCCAAAGCCAAGGATGCAGCCCAGAATGTTGATGACAAATCTCAGTGGCAAAACCGAACAAGGATGCCACCGGAGGCCTTTTCGCCGAGGAATGGGTTGGTAGAACGCTGGAGGTTGGGTGTATAGGATTCTGGCCATTCAAGCAGCCTAACCACTCCCTTAAAAAAGAAATATCCGGGATAAGTGTTCTTCAGCGTACTACCGTCTCATTAATACTGAGACTATCTCTGTTGGGGCCATTCCACTCTTCTCCATGAGTTCAAATCGAGTAATTACATTTGAAACACCCAATTCAAGATTGTCCAATTAGTAGGAACACACTCTAACTAATACCCTTTCTCGCCCCCTACAATGCCCGAAGGAGCCATCCTAACCCAGACAGCGTGTCTTGTGGGTACTTTTTGCTTGAGGAATGAGCTGGGTAATTAGGAACAAACATATGAGGAAGCCCAGGATAAATGTCGACCCTAGTTTCAATACCATAACCCTTCCGGAGCACACGCTCGTAGATCAACCCCTCATCTCGGAGCACGTCCAGGCCGCAAATCTGAAAATAAGTCCGCGGTAAACCTGCATGGCTCTCTTCCCCTCCAGGCCAATTTATGGGGCTCCATATATATGACTGAACATTCGGTGCATAGGCTTCCGTATACATGTCCATAAATGCCTTGTTGAGCACCGGGGCCGTAGCGTTTTGGTTGCGACTTTTATAGAGAGGAAGATACTTTTCTGGGACGACTTCCGGTGCTAAAACCAATGGGACGTTGAGATAGACACCAGTCAATGGAGGGCTTAACCCTTCGTCCCTGGCAAGGTGGGAGAGGACGACGGCGATATTACCACCGGCTGAAGTCCCGCCCAGCACAAATCCCTTCGAAGCATCTGCCCCGAGACTAGCCAGATTTCCGCTGATCTGACATCAATCAGCATCACGATGTGGAACTTCTGACCAGCGTGTAGTTCACGAAATCAGCACTCACCCAGTTCAAAGCATCCCAGCAGTCATTCGTTGCCGTGGGGAACTTGTGCTCTGGGGCCAGCCTATAGCTCAAACTAACGGCAACACAGCCATAAGCTTGCACTGCTCTGACACAAGTCGCGCCATCCATTTCCGGGCATCCATAGCAGAAGCCGCCGCCGTGGATCAGAACAAGCAGAGGCCGAGGAGCATTTGCTACGTCGTGGGGTTGATAAACCAATGCCCGTTGAGCACCACCATCTCGCCGTGGAATCTGGATTTCCTTGCTCGTCACGAGAGCACCAACAGTAGCCAGGGCCGCGTCAGCAACGGCTTTGTATTTGGGATACCAAGCCTCGCGGGTCGAGACGATGGCATTCATATCGGGCGTCTTTCGAAACGCGGGATTGGCGTCATTCTCAATCAACTAGGACCTAGTAAGTATCTCCCACGGTTGACATCAGAATGATGGTATAGAGTCAGAACATCCTTTACCCACCTCCTTCAGCTCGCTGTCTATCCGCCCCCATCGCGGCCATGTAGCTGAATCTTCAATAGTGGCAACCATTGTCGCAATTCGTTGACAGAGCAATCTAATTTGACGCAAGAATTTTCAGGGAAGCGAAAGTCAAAGAAACAGTAACCACACAATCATACTAATGTGAAAATTGTGGCAACGCTAAACAATAAACAGGCCTGGGCAATCAAGAGAATTAATTTGGGAATGATTGACTGCCGCAGGCTGGCTAGCGGGCTTCCGGAGTGGGCTTGAGCGGTCACGGATGCCGGCCGGACTCGGACTCCGGGACGCCCGGCCGGACCGAAGAACTCGGCCTCTAGTCCCCGTCACCAGTGGCCGTCACTGCCAAGGCAGGCGAAGAGGCACAAAGATGAGTTTTCACTAAGAGTTGTACCATCCTTATAGAGAACTCATTTCCCAGGTTTATGTTTTGTCAGGAAGCAAAACATCATTCAGCGCCGTCCTAAGCTACCTTGTTTGCAGTTCAGAGAAGCCAACTGTTCCTACAAAAAGCTGGTCTGGTTACTTCCAAGTCACTCTCCACGAATCAATAATTATTGCTCGAATTGATCCACAATGGATGCGCAGACACCAGCTGGATCACCCAGCCCGTTGCACCACGCCGCCATTGGACAGATCCAGGGTAAGTATGGCAAAGGCGTGGTGCAATATTTGGGAATCAAGTACGCGTCGCTGGAGGACCGACTCGCCGAGCCACAGGTGATGGAATATTCTGGCGAGGAGGAAATTGATGCCACAAGACATGGGTATGTGCTCTCCACTCTTTTGACGGACAGTCTGGTGCTGTCCGTGATTCCGTTTGACCGACTGAGAAACCAAGGCCACCCGTGCTGGTCCCCTCCAAATCCGCCGAAATGGAGATGGGGTTCATCCAGCAGCAAATCCCCGAGCTGAACATTCCGAACATGTCTGATCTTGATGGCTTGAACCTGAACATAACAGCACCGATCGACGGCGGAGAGGCCCTCCCCGTTATCGTTTATATCCATGGCGGTGGCTTCACCTTCGGCTCGTCATCATATCCGCATTATGATCAGAGCAAAGTCATAGAGCTCTCAGCTATCATGGAGCAGCCTTTAATCGCCATAAATTTCAAGTGAGCCTTATAAAAGCAGTCTGAAATCACTTGCTAAGCCCCTTTGGCAGCTATCGCCTTGGAATCGCGGGATTTCTCACGTCTCAGGAACTGCGTAGTGCAGGCTACAAATCAAATCGAGGTCTCCTTGACCAACGCGCCGCTTTAGCATGGACCAAGAAGTATATTTCGGGGTTTGGAGGTGATCCTGAAAGAATTGCAGTAGCCGGCCAAAGCGCTGGCGCGGGTGAGTCTGCACCTCTCGGTGTTTAATGGCCAGGTCTAACACGAACACAAAGCCTCCGTGAATTTCTTAATGTACTCTGAGGAAAAACTATTTCATCAGGCCATCCTTCTTGGTGGCTCGTTTCTGATGATGAAACCCGTAACCACGGACGCTGCCGAGCAAATATACCACGCCGTCATCCAGACCCTAGGGTTGGACAATCTCACGCCGGCTGAGAGAGTGAAATCGTTGCTCATGATGCCCCAGGAGCAGCTGGTAGCTCAAATCTCCAAGGAGATGACCTCATTGGGCCCAACATTGGATGGGACACTTATTCCAGCGGCGGCAACCTTTTCTTGGCTTGGCGATCAATTCGTCTTGTCGGTTCCCGGCTTCAGGTGGTGTGAGCGGCTACTCTCAATAGAGAGCCAATATGATGTGAGAACATGTTGAACAACTATATTCCGCCAACTAACTCAGCTAGGGCACAATCTTTGCGCTTGTCAACTTGAATTTTCGGAAGCAAGGTATCAGGGATGCCTTCAGCAACTACGTCCATGAAGGTCTGGGTGGCGACGCTGCGTTGAAGCTGCTTGGCTTCTACGGCATACACAGCGCCACTACAGATTCAGAAGCCCTTGGCTCTATCACCCAATTCATCACAGACATCGCTTTTTATGCACCTTCCGTGAAGCTGGCTGAGGCGTGGCCTGGAGCTGCCTTCCTTGGTCATTTCAACGAGAGTAATCCGTGGGATGGACCATACAAAGGAAAGACAAACCATCTGTTAGACATTGCCTATCTTTGGGGTAACTACAATCAATCATACACCCGCCAGAACTGGACAGTCGCGCGAACGCTTGCCGAAAACGTCGTCAGCTTCGTGTCGGAGGAAGACAGCTTACCCGAGTTCAAGTCGAAACAGCCACTCGTGACGGTTTACGGACCTAGCGAAGAAAACATCTCGAGTTATAGAGTAGCATGGAACGATGAAGGAACGCGTAGGAATAGTGCAATCTTTCAGCTGGCTGAAGAAGCTGGCGGGCTCGACAAGTTGTTGGAAGCTGCACAAGGCTTTCTGAAGGCATAAATAGTGAAGATATCGCCTCTATTTGATCGTGTGTAAAGTGAATTAATCTTTCATGTCGTGGTTTGGTATTTGTCGCTGAGTAGAGTACTCATCATCCATAGGACCGTTTCCTGCAAAGGCGGATGTGGTCTCGCCGATGGTTTGTAACCCATTAGCTCTATTCGCAAACTTGGTTGCCTTAGATACGTAATTAGTTGAAAACATTATGAAAATGAACCGGTCTCCAAAACACGCGAGCGTCTTCGGCAACGTATCACTTTATCTCACACAAATTACGAATAGCAAGTAGCGTACTAAAGATAAACATGGTGATACTCTATCTCACAACGAGGGACGTACTGGGGTTGAGGTTAATTGGTCAATTCAGGATATATATGTGGGAAATTTTCCTACCGGTGAGGCACACTGTGACAATACAGGCGCTCCTATGCACCACATGATCATGTCGCTGACAACGACGGTTCGTAGCTCAGCGCACACCATATGAAAGGAAAGAAACATGGATAGATTAGGGAAACATGTTCGAGAGAAGCCAGGCTTACAGGACGATCGTGATGCAAACGTCTTTGATACGGACAAGGCGCATGACTTTACCATTAATGCAGAATTCTTGAGTATTTGAATATACCGTAGGATACGCAATACTAGGACCGTCTCTCATTCAAGATAAGAAATACAATTGATGATAAAAGCGCTCCATTCATCTACGCCGAAGCCCCCGGTGAGCCCTTCAGTTGGACGAAATCCCTCCAGCGTGGTCCAAACATGTTCCAGTAGTAGTTCCAGATGCGATAATGATTGTACATAGGTGTAGCTCCTGCAGGTGTCTGGAACATCCCATTAGTGGTTGTTATTCGCCGAGATATAGGACCCATGGACTCACTTTGTGATATGTCGCACAGTGCGTGGACAAGAACGTAGGGGAACCACGATTCTCCTTCAACCAGTCGTTGAAGCGACCCTGAACTTGGCGGTCGGGATAAATAGCATAGGGGCCCTTCTTAACCTGCTTTTTGATGCGCCGAAGAATCTTACAGTGATAGTTCACCTGGATCTCCACCACTGTAGTGACGTTGGACCAGTAGTTCGTTGAATTTGGTCCGAGAGTAAGGAACAAGTTGGGAAAATCTGTGACTGCAACACCTAGATTTATCTCAGTCAGTATGGTGCTACTCGGTTAACTGGGTGAGAAAGATCTTACTCCAGTATGTCTTAGGATAATCTTTCCAGGTTTGAGAGAGATTCTTCCCATCCTTTCCATAGATCTGGAAATGGCCACCAGAGTCGTTCATGTCGAATCCAGTCCCCCAAATTAGGACGTCGATTTCTAGCTCAGTCTCTTCGTCGATATTCTTCTCTGGCGTTTTAACCTGGTAGGATCCCGTAGGCTGCGCGGGCTGCTCCTCAGCTGACAGAGCACGTGGCGATTTCAAGATAATGCTATTCTCCGTGATCCGAACTGGTTTTTCAGTCACCAGTTCTACATTTAGTTCATTATACATGGAGTACCAATCATCGAGGAAGAGGACACGCTTGCAGCCGAATTCATTAGACGGACGTAGCTTTTCTTTGACTGCTGGATCTTTGACTTCTTGTTCGAGGAAATCAATGCATGCCTTGTGCATGGCCTGGTTTTGTTCAGTGCCACTCATCCACATGGGCTTGGTCCGGTCGAACTGTTTGGGGAACTTCGTTAGCATGGGCAGGAAAAAGGTAAGCTAAAAAGAATGAACCTCACAAAAATGAACCATGAAACGTGGTAGAGCCAAAGAATAGGATAGAAACATCGGAATATGGTCCTCTTCCAACCAGCGATGTCATGGTTTTTGCGCGGAAGGACATGGCCACAGCTCCGCTGAAACATATAAAGCTGCTTCACAATGGGTTGAATCTTGGGGGCAACTTGAGCCGCACTAGGGCCGGTCCCAATCAGTGCAACACGTTTGTCCTTTAGGTCAGCATCCGCTGGCCATTCGGCAGTATGCCATTGTTCGCCCTTGAAGTTATCACGGCCGGGTATGTTTGCATACTTCGGACAGTGAAAGCCACCACCATTGTCAAAGATGACATTGGCAATCCACTTCGTCCTTTGGCCGGTCTTTCGATCCTCCACTAGAACCTCCCATAAGAGAGTCTGTTCATTCCATCGAGCTTCGTGGACGCACGTATTAAAATGCGTGTTCTTCTGAAGGGATCGTCGGTTCGCAAATCGTGCATAATATTGTTGAATCTCTTTGCCCTCGGCAAACTTTCTAGACCAATCTTTGTGAGGTTAGCTGGTTGAATACAGGAGGTTTGGAGCTTGTAATCGTACCGGCATTAAGACATGTTTTCATGACATAGGCATGACTCGGGATATCGCAGGCAGCGCCTGGGTACCGATTGGTCTCCCAAACGCCTCCAAAGTCGTTGTTCTTGTCAAAAATGACAAACTCGTCCTGCTTCAAGGTTCCGGTCGCGAGTAACCTATCCCCGAGCGAGATGCCACACATGCCCGCTCCCACAATAGCACAGAATATCCGCTTGACTTTTTCGCTGTCCATGTTGATCGTTTGACCTGGGAGCAGGCTTTGGCAGACAAGTTGGTTCGTCAAGACAAGTTGATGAGGGAGAAGGGCTCTATTTGTTACCTCACGGCTCTGGAATCCGCTGTCAGTGATGTGATCTTGTCTTTTATTTCTTTCGGAAACTGAGCTTGATTAAATGTCTATTGACTGTCTGCAATTACCGCAGAGCTACGCTCTACGTTACCCGGATATCATTCGCTCCGAAAGTGGCGTTGAGTTCTTGGACCCTGTCGTAGCTCTCACGGGACATGGTCTGATTCACGTATGCAAAGACCCAGATAACCGGCTTCAAGCTTCCCGAAAGTCCGGCTTGCGACCCGGATTTCGGGCTTCCTCGCTGCATCTATGGCATGCACTAGAAAATGGTACGCTAAGAGCGGATGCCGGTGCCGACCATAGCGTGCAGGATTGGAAACCGGCTTCCGAAGATCCGGCACAATGGTGGGTTCTTTGGCTGCTCGTCAAGTATTCCCTAACCATACCTTGAGAGGGTAATTAGCTGTGCAGGAATAGGCAAATTAACTCTCATAGAACAACGACAGTTAGTACATCTAATAAGTCTTGGCATACGAAACACTACGAAGATTGACGGTAGGCTGCTTAAACAGTGTTTTAACAAGCGTTCAATTCCGCTCGGCTGGCTTGTGCGGTTTGGAATAAGACCTATCGCAGCCTACTCTACGCCCCTGGAAGAGCCTTAGAATGAGGGACAGCGGATATCAGAGACATTTCATGCAGTACAAAGAGGCATTCATGGAGCTATGCAATAACAGCCGAAAAAAAGTAGTCTTGAATTGACATATCAGATGAGGCAAGATCAACAAGCAGTAACCACAAAGCATGCCACTGGTGATGCATCCATTTGCCCTAAAACCACACGCAATAGAACTCTCTTTTCTGCTACATTTCTTTTTTTCCAAGATCAAATCACAGCTAATTTTCGTCCGAATCCGCAGCGTGGAATAGAGGAAAGCAAAGTCAAATCTCTTCCATCGAATAATCGTTTGCTAGCCGTCTGTCCTGACCCTACAGTTCTCTGTTTCTCATCAGAATTTTAAAATCAGCGTCTGGCGATACCTGCGTGCAATCAGTATTTGAATCCAGTACCTTTGCAATACCTTTATCACACTCACAATAGCCTCAAATGCTTGACTTTTCGGTGTTTGAGTACCTGCTGCCTTTAAATCGTATTTCCGTAAGAGCTCCGCCATAACTAGCTTAATGTTGAGGTGGCCGAGATATCGTCCAGGACAAGCATGTCTGCCGTACCCGAATGATAAATCACCCCTTCCAACGCTGACGTAGAGATGTTTATTCTCATGGCCAGGGTTCTGCCGCTGCCTGTAGAAGCGGAGTCCGTCAAAGGTTGAGGCATTCTTGTAATATACCTCGTCATGGTGAATAGAGTAGGTATTTGCTTCTATTTTTGTTCCCTTGGGGACAAATGTCCCGTCAGGTAAAGTCATATTAGCTGTCGCAGCACGTTGAAAAGTGCCTTTTGTCGTGTCAGTACGAATGCGAGTTCCTTGAGAGATGCATCGAAACTTACTTAAGTCAGCAGCTGCTAGACGTTGGCTCTCTTTGATAAAGCTGTCAAGCTTTTGCATGGCTGTAATGGCCTCCTTGGTGAACATGCCATTCTCGTCAACAGGCACCAACTCAATCTCGTCTCGGAGAATCGGAATGTACTCCGGGTGCATGACAAGGTCATAGACTGCCTGTACTGTCGATGCAAATGTGGTGACAGTGCCAACAGCAACCAAGGTCATCTGAAACAGAACTTGCTTCTCAAGGTCGTCCGCCATGTGTGAGTTCTTCCCCGAGCTCAAGTGGTCTAACATAGAAGGAGGATTCTCCAGAATGCCACCCTTCATTGTTCGTTCTTGCATGCATGCCTGGACTCTTCTCCGACCCCTGACCCATTGCCTGGTAATGGCAGCTCGTTCGGGAAGAAAACGGTAGACGAAGGGACGCATCCACGGCGGCCATTCCTTCAGTGCCCGAATACAGTCGAAAACTGACAACACGTACTCAGTAGATGCGCCGACCCATTCTTCATCGGCGGATGCGGTTTCGCTAAGGAAAACCCGGGCGTTGTTAGTACCTACGAGTTTCAAAATCCTGTCGTGGATGGCGACAGGCGTCCAATCTAGAAAGTGTCCCATTCTGTCAACAGTGGGAGATGACTTGAAGGAGGGGAAATTGGGAAAATTACCTCTATATTCCCCGACAATCCTGGGCATATTGATCCTGGCCATGCGGTTTAGAATTGGGGTGAATGCCGCTGTGTGCTGTCAGTTTCGCACTCCACGCGAACATGGGCTGCATTCAAATACTTACGAAGGGATGCTGTCATGCCAGCTTTGATTGCATGGATGACAAATTCGGGAGGCCCCCCAAAGTAGGTGTACTCGACTTGCATGTCCTGTATTTGATCAGTTTACACTCCTTGGCGGGTTGGGGAGCGAATGGACGGGGAGGGCCGTTGCGAACATTGTCGATGGATGCTTTGAAGCTGAGGCTGGGATGGCTTTTTAAGTCGTCTAGAAACCTCGTAGGAATAACCAACTTGACGCCTTTGAGCGGAGCGTCAGTCTGCATGATCCCAACTTCATGTTTGCGAAGGGTGTAGGCCGTCACTCACCATCCCTTGTGTCTATCCCGTAAACCTCATCCGGATACTAGACATCATCAATGTTTGCTTGTCGCTAGTGGCCTGATCAGGCACATACCTTGTCGTAGCCTTTCAACATGAGCTCCCTCGGGCGGTAGCAGTACTCAAGAGCGCGTGCCCTTGAGCTTCGAATCTCGTCGGCCAGTAGTATATTAACCTTGAGCTTAGTGCGACGAAACCACCGAACAAACGAAGCCACCACAACCACCACCGTTAGGACCATCATGGACGCTGTTGGGAACTCAGCGTCCAGCCTACGCAGCTCGTTGGGTCGTTTCATAAACGTTGGCCTGAAACCGCTGAGGTTAAGCAGAGCCATCGTCACATACGATGGCTCTCGAGATGTCAATTTCTGACGGTGGTCGAGGGCGATTGTAAAGGCGCTTGTGACTATTAGAAAAATGTAGTAGAAGAAAGAAATATAACTTCTAAGTACAAGAAAAGCGAACGCCTGGAATTGACAGGGAATGATATAGTATGCTTCTCGAGAAGTCTAATGCTAACCCAACCGCTAGCTCCTCGGCTTCACTGGTGGTGGCTAATGCTTCGCGGAATGGAATGCCCTATCGGTCTTTTAGTGGAACCCGGATCCGGAAACCCGACCCTTTCGGAAATGTCCGCGATACAAGCCGTCTCCGGCTTCCGGCACTAGCGGGTAGTGGTAGCCCGAGATAACATATTACGCTGAGAGGCTACAATAATACGTGGCTAATTGCTTGCATCTCGCAGCACCCTTTCTATCTCCAACCACCTCTAGTCGGGACAATCACTGTAAACTTAGTCCTTTTACCTTGCAAGTCACCACTTCGCTTTGGCGCTGCCAACTATCTCACCCAAAATGCTCGGCAAGACTGCACTGATCTCCGGCTCCTCGACGGGCATCGGGGCCGCCATCGCCATTGAACTATCATCACGTGGAGCGAATATTGTCTTGAATTACCCTTTCCCTCATTTAGAGTCAGAATGCAATGAAGTTGGAAAGAAGCTCAAGACACCATGGATCGCAGTATGTGCGGATCTCGCCACCATCGATGGCCCCGAGCGACTGGTTGAGGCAGCCGTCGCCCGGTTTGGCGTCATCCACATTCTCGTCAACAATGCTGCCGTCGTTCCTCACGCTCCCACATGGTCCGCTACGGCAAAGATATGGGATGATACCTATAACTTGAATGCGAGAGGTACATTTCTCCTCACTCAGGCCGTACTGCCTCATTTACCTCCTTACACTCCTTCCTCGCCTCCATCAGTTTCTGGAGTGAAGGGCGGGTCTAGAATTATCTGCATAGGCTCAGGGTCGAGCCGAATTCCTCAACCGGATCTAGTTGTTTATTCTTCCACCAAGGGAGCTATGGATTCTATGGTTAAGGTGTGGGCTAAGGAGCTTCCGCCCAAGTACGGTTGCACTGTCAACGCCATCGCGCCGGGTCCAGTCAATACAGAGACTTTCCAAAAGGGAGCTGGGGAATCCTTAGAACAAATCAAGGCTGAATTTGAGAAAGATACCCCTTCCGAGGGAAGTCTAGCTGACCCTGAAGACATTGCATGGGCTGTCGCCTGGCTTGCTGATGATAGGTCAAAATGGGTTAACGGCGAGAACATCATGATCAATGGCGGTTTGGCAATGGTTTGAAATTCGTAGGGGCTTATAGAAATGGTTCAATAAATATCCATAAATCCTTTCTGATCCAAGTTGGAAACCCATTTTCTAATCATTGCAGATCCCCGTCAACAACTTGCACATCTGCATTCGGGGAGCTTTTCTTGTCAATGTTATAGTACCTACCCATGTGCCAACTTCTCTGATTCAAATTTTCTCTGCGACGACTTTGCGTCGGAATCGCAATCCGCGGAGTCCGAGAACCAGAAGTTTAATCTATCCTCGGGCCGAGTAGTCTAGGAACCGGTAGGAAGGTAACTATTATAAGTCTACCATGTTCTCTTCCCTCTCCTCCCACTAACTCCGCTTCACGTCGAAAAAAGAAGAAAAATAGCCCAAGGATTTTTTCTTCAAGGTTCTCATAATTTTATTTATCTTTATTCTATCATTCTGAGCAAGTCTGCACCATTGTTTGCCATGAGTGTTGTGGCTGTAGCCGGCGGTCTCGGTGACGTTGGGCGCACAATCGTGGAAGAAATTTTACGATCCAAGAAGCACAAAGTCTACATATTGACGCGAAAGGTACGTTTGATCAAATTATGAATTTTTTTCACCGTTAATCCAGCCTCTACTCCTAGACAACAGCAGGTTCAGCGCCTCGGGAGTACCCAAGTCATTTCCCGAGTCCAGTTGAGGTAGACTATGCGTCTGTGCATAAGATAACACAATGTCTGCAGAGACTCCAAATAGATACTGTTATTTCTGCTTTGAATCTGCATTGGGCTGGTGTCTCGGGTTCGCAGATTAACTTGATTCGTGGAGCCGCAGCGTCGGGTATTGTGGCGCGGTTCATACCGAGCGAATTCAACATTGACTATCACGCCCCACCCGAGTCAGTCATTCTCAGTTTCGTTTAACTTTTTTTTCTCAGGCTCACAATGTCCCTTTGCTACAGATATATGCCTTATGGTCCACGCAACCGGTTTCTTCGTGCCGAATACGAGCTAGATTCACACTCCAACATGACATATACCCTCGTTCGATGCGGATTTTTCATGGACTACCTCGGACTTCCCTATGCCGTTACGAATCTTCACCCCTTATACTGTTTGGTCGATGTTTCGGCTTCCAAGGCTGTCATTCCGGGTGATGGTACTAACCACGTCGTGTTCACTCATACGCGGGATGTAGGCAAATTTGTGACGGAATTGTTGAGTCTCGAGGCTACGAAGTGGCCAAGGGAGGCCACAATTTCGGGAGAAAGAATCACTCTGAACGATCTAGTTACTTTGACAGAACGGGTCATAGGTATTTTCACCACTCGTGTAATCAACTCGGACCAGTATCCCTAACTCAGTATAGGGAAACAATTTGACAAGTGTCATGAGAGTCTGGAAAACATGAAAGCCAACATCGTCAATGAATTACCCTCAAATCGATTGTGCTATCCGTACTTTTCTGGAGACAAGGATGAACTCAACTCGGTAATATGTCCACAAATGATCGGGATGGTGTCAGGGGTTTTCGACATACAAGGGATAGAGTTGACAAAGGTCTTCCCGGATATTGGTGTCATCCGCCTCGAGGACTTTCTCAGTGAGTGCTGGAATAACGCGGTAGAGTAGTATTTACAATGTGAGATGGAATGGGAAATCCAGTTTCTGCACACAATTAGGATGCTATGTGAGATTCAACATTGAGAACTAAGTTATTAAGCATTAAGAATTAAAGAAGTTAATGAGCCCGTGAGAACCCTGTGCATGTTATATACCTATGTTCGTAATTGATATTCACATGAAGTAACGTAATTGACCCCCAAATTTGTCATCTTCTTGAGCTGCATCTCTCGGCTACTTTAGATGTCCTCGAGAAGCTTGGGAATGAGGATATCGTTGTACCACCAGAGGTGGGTCTGGAATTGAGCAAACCAGGCACCACCGGTCCACCAGGTAGATCGGAGACCTTGAAGGGCATACAGGTCCTAGATGCCAGCCTTGAGCTCCTCAGCGGACACGCGGGCATGCATGGGGCCATGCTCAGTGTAGGCAATGATATCGAAAGAGTCGGGTGTCTCCACAGCGCCAGCCGCGACGAGGGTGTTGAAGTTGGTCTAGGCGAGCTCCTTGGCTTCGTCGCTGGTGAGACCGTCCTTGACAATAACCAGAAGTCAGAAGTAATCTCGGTTTTCGTCCTCCTCAGTCCCCATGTCAGCGCTCAACTCTCTCCTGTAAAAAAATTCTTCCTGACTAGCGGCTGTTAGCACTAGCGTGGAAAATTTTGCAGGCCCACCAAATTTGGCTGCTGCAGCAGCTGGTGCCCATCGGGTACTAACACTGCAATAAAGCAAGGATTGAGAGGGTTGACTTCCTTTACGCAGCAGCCACGGCCACAGCCCAAGGGCTCCGGCCATGATCGAAGCCTGCTGCCCTGACCAGCTGGGCAGCTGAGATAGCAGCAGGGAAGCAGCACGGCTTGCGGGGGCCAATCGACACCGCTGCGGCTCTTATACATGCTGTAATGCTGGTTCAGACCTCGCAGCAAGTATAGCTATCGCAGCCAACAGCAATCACGACACCAGCTTCAATCTAGGTGGGCGTCGACCTTTGCCCTGATCTCTACGACTCGGCACTTAGGTATATAAGGCCACTGCGTCTTAGTACCGCTTAGGCCTCCGGGCCTGAGCTGCCCTGACCTCTGCGTCTCGGCACTTAGGTGCATAAAGCCACCGCGTCTTAGCACCTGCCTCGGCCTCCGGGCTTAGGCTACTACGACCTCCGGGTCTTAGATGCCTTGATCTACAGATCTTGGCTGTTAATCCAGGTCTATAAGAAGTTACAGAATCGGGCTACTTATAGGCATCAGGGTTCTGGCTTGATGGCCCTGATCAATGGATGCTAGCTGCAGTGGTTTTTCCCTCTACGAGCTCCCGCGAGGTTTTCCCATCTGCAGTTTTTCCTAGGTATCATACGGATCTCGATTTCTGGAGGTTTTGAATGCCGGCAGGCAGGAATAGGAATACTGGAGAATTTCAAGCTGGTTAATAAATATGGGTATGCCGACACCCGCCCTGACAATCCGCTGACGGATATCGGGCTCGAAATAATAGGTCAAATAGGGCTGCTTAATTGTTAGATAGAAGAGGAAGAAGGATTGCAATCTCAGCTCGTGTGTGGATTACACGGGATGCGGACTGCAGGTCCGAGCTACGGGCCTGCTTGGCCTGTGGCTCCGGCCCCGGGTTTCTATACCTAGGTTTCTTTAGCTGTTAACACCAGCCTAGCACGTCATCTTGCTCCTAGGGGATTCTGTAGATATCTCAAGTAGATGTCTTTATGACGGTAATTAATCAACAACAACAACAACAACATGTCAGCGCTGCTCACAGATCAGTTTATCAAACAGTCTAACAAATCAGATCAATCAATTCCGCTACCTTTGTCAGTTCAAACAGGCCAAATTTAAAGCTATTCGCAACTAATAGACTAATAGCGGAATGACGTAATACCGGCCCCGGTACTGCCCTGTCAGCCGGCAAGCCCTGCCCGGAGAAGGTCTCAGCAAGGGGTCTTGGAGCTGGGAACGGCATCCAGAAAGGGGCTTCGGAAGCTTCCGGGCAGGGGTCCGGATAGCATAATGGGGCCGTAATCTTACCATCGCCGCTCTCTAGGCCTTCTTTTCCGACCTTTCCTTAGCCTTAAACCCTTCCTAACCTCTGCTGCCGCCTGGCAGTGCCGTCCCGATATCTTTAGATGCCCGAGACAGCTCTTCGGAGCTTAGCTCGCCTCCCGGCCAAACTCCTCCAAGTCCTCTTCGACGGCATCCGCCTTCGCACGGCTAGGTAACCGGCCTCCGAGCATCGCCAAATAGGCTGCTGAGGCCCGAGAAAACGCCTTGCTAAACGACGGGAGTATCGGAGATCTTTATAAGATTATCTGGGGCAATCGACGCTTCGTCCTAAGCAGCTTCTTAAATTAGAAGAAGAGTAGGAGTAGAAGGAGCTGGATTATAGCCTACAGGGACTTTTTAACTAAGCTAATATCTAAGAATACTATTAAGAGTAAGTTCTAGAGCTATAGGCCTTATAATACTTATAGTAGGCTGATTTTTTTTATTACTTAATTTATATTATTATATATAGTATATCTTTATAAGTAAGTAGCTTTTATAGTTAACTTTCCCAGCTAGAATATCTACTAACTTTTTATAGAAGCTATAGAATTATAGAAGATACTAATAGTAACTTTCTTTTAAACTAGTTATTAATTATTAAGCTTTAATAAGTAGCTAGAGTAAAGTACTAGGCTTTTAAGATTTTTAACTACTCTCGGGCTAAAATCTAATATATTTATAAGCTCTCCGTTAGATATATTATTAATATAAACCTATCTTTTTCTATCTTTAAGAATAGCTATATATAGAAGCTCTTTTAACAGCTGGATTCTTAGCTGGCCTTTTAAATAGCTTTAAGTAGGTTTACAATATAATATAACCTAGAGAAGCTCTTTAATAAAAGAAAAAAAACTATTAAAAAGAAGCTTACTAATACTCTTATTTAGATATATATTAACTTTAACCTCTAGACTTTATTAAATCAGCTAGTAATTATATTAGTATTTAGCTACTTTCTAAACTAATAGAAGCAGTATTAGAGCCGCCTTCTTATCTTTTACTGCCAGTCTGGATTATATGCTAGTAAGAACTTCGCCTTAATAGTTAAGGCTATTATAAAAAACTAGAGAATTAAGTCAAAGCTTAGAGTTACAATATATAATTATACAGGTAGTAATAATACCTGCCTCTGGGCATTTTATTTCTCTTTTATACCCTTAATAATCTAGAAGGACGTAGAGGCACGGCGAATATAATATTTCGGTTATATTCTTAACCTTATTATCCAATCCTTTCTTTTTAGTAATAATACGGTATACTTTAAGCTCTAATCCAACGCCTATATCCTCCTCGGGCAATATAAAGAGGATTTTAGGTACTAGCGGGCTCGGGGGCCTGTTAGATAGCTTTATAATATCGTGAGATTTATCTGTGCCTTGTTATAGAGGACTGAAGCCTTTAAGAAGCATACTTATAAGATAGAGGAAGCTAATAGCTATCTTTTTATCGAGGAATTAACAATAGAGCTCGAGCTTCTCTAGAATAATATAATAAGGTGGAATTTAACCTACCTGATAATCTAAAAAGCCTAGAAGAAGCATACTAAGCTTATAATCTTCCTGATAACTCTTAACTTTAATAGAGCTAGCTTGAGTGCTCTTAGTAAGGAAGATATTCTAAAAGTAGATAACTAGAAGATACTTAGTAAGATTTAGTATATTCTTAAGCTGCTGTATAATATAATAATATAAATATAGGGATAGGGTACTGCTAGGGGTTAGAGTTATCTATAGAAGGTTTTAATTAGTATAGAGTTTATCCTAGAGTATCTTAAGAACTAGAAGATTCTTTATAACCTAAAGCTATTTAATTTAGCTGTAGGAAGTACTTCTTCTAGTATTTTAGATATTTCTTTACTAGCCTAGTTATCTTCTACTACTTCTAAAGGAAGTTATCCTACTTAAAGATTATAAAGGATTCCTAAAAGATATTAGGATTACAACCTCTTGGGTAATAGCTACTGCCGCTACTATAATACTCGCCCTATAAGCTAGCAAGGCAGCTTTAACTCCAATACCCTGCCTGAATATACCCAAGCGGCCTATATACTCTAGCAGCCTATTGAGGTTAGCTTAATTAATACTCTAAGATACCCTAAGAGGGAGAGTATATAGATAAGTATTAATAATATATAGGTTAAACTTAATGAGTATTACTTCCTACTTGGGTAGTCTCCTCTCTCTACTGTAATAGTTATTTTTAATCCTGCTGTTGGTATCTTATAGCTTAAGAATACCTAGACCTTAGAGGAGGAGCTTGGGTAGCTTTATAATATAAAGACCGGGCTAAAGAAGTACTTTAAGTATTAGTATATTAAAGATAACAAACTCCTTACCAGCCCGAAGCCCTTGCCACCCCCCAGGGCCGAGAAGAGCGGCTGGAGGCAGTAGCTGAGAAGCAGGCAGGTGCGGCAGTCTATAGTAGGTATCGAGCTTAAGTGATACTATAGAATTGAGCCTAAGGCAGTGGATGACCCCGTCTAGTAGTGGATTGACCGCCGAGCTTAGTTCCCGAGGCTTAGCAGGCTCGCGCTTAACCTCCTTGCTGTGCCTGCGATGGTATCTGATTGTGAGCGAGTATTCAGCATCGCGAAGCTTACAGTCACATCGCAGAGACATACCCTCGGCCCTCAGGTCATCGAGATGCTTTAGCTGCTCAAGAACTGGCTCCGTAGCGGCTGCGTGACCGTCGGATGGATCTTCCTGCACCGAAACGATCAGGGGGCCTAGGAGTGACCTGACCCGGATTGGGAATAGCTTCATATAATATAAGGATTTTAGTTATATCAGATAATTAATCAAGCAATCAAGTCTAGGCGCTAAGGCCACCAGTCAGTTCAAATCTGGGCTCGATACTTGATTGATTGAACTGTGAGCAGCGCTGAGCAGGATACACCGACTCCCGAGACGGCAGCTTCCGTACTCGCAGAAGCGGCACACAAGAAACGCATGTTCACGCCCTCTTCTTTCACATTCATGTGGCAACTGTCGCTTGCCTTGATCTTTAACTTTATCGGGTCTGGTCTCGCCCAGATATCATGGATGACGTACTTCTTCAAGCGCGAGTATGATATTGCCGAAGGAGCATTGGGGTCTGCTACGTTCACAGCGGGAATTATCTCATCGGTTCTGAATCTTGCATCCTCACCGCTATCCCATGCCATCGGACAGGTTCCGACCATGGTCGTCTGCCATACCATCAAGGGAAATCGACAATGCACCTAGACAAGCATTCATCTCTGCTGGTGTCCTCGATGGAGAGCGCACGTCAGCAATGGGTGTTGTCAATATTGTCAAGACGGTGGTAGTTGTATTGGCTTGTACACCACTGGCCTGTTTGCAGGTCGAGACCAGTTCTGGCTTGCGTTTATCGCTGCTGGCGTCTTGAAGCTTGTTTACAATGTGTTAATCCTGGGTTTCTTTTGGAGACGGCCAAAGGTAGGCGTGGCGAATATACGGTCGCACATTACCACATGGGTGACAAAACCATGTACGAAAATGACTGGAGCTATTTCGCACATAGGCTTTCGGCGTTTTTATATAGGGCTACAGTATTGATATAATAACTGTCAAGAGGTCAAAGATGTGTGTATTGTTATGATTATCACGAGCTAGCTAGGCGAGGGAATTGGAGCCTGTATGAGGTCCCGGCTGCCTGAGGCCACAGCCGCCGTAGGCGGCCGTGGGCTTCCTTCAACAATAACGCACTGTTTTCAATGTAGCAGAGCTGATGCCATTCCATCGGCGCCGAAGCTCCGATAATGCCGGTTCAGAAGGGTCGGGATATTGCAGCTGGAAGCCTTGGAAGGAGGTATGAACTCCGACCTCTACCACGATCTCGAACCCCTGGTCTGCGTCTCGCACAATGCCGAGGCCCCGTAAGGATTTGGAGCGCGCCAAGGGCTGGATCCTCGAGCAGCGGCGAGAAGGACTATCCATTGACAATATATGTGCCCATCTCTGCGACGATGGGCACGTACTCGACGTCAGAACAGTGAAAAGGAGGTTAGCGGAATGGGGTGCCCAGGAGTACTCCCCCCTTCACTCAAAGATTGATATCAGCAAGGGTAATACCATATTTCGCGATTGTATTCTCTACGAGCGTAAACCAATTGAGAATAACGGTTATAACCAGCCTTTCTACAAGTTCCACAGCGCCTTTCTCTTGGCATCGCCGACTTCCCTCGACCACCACTTCTCGACGATTCAGCTGCTACCTGCGCATCAACGTCTCTCTGATCTATCTCATCCCTGCCCTCATCTAGAGTTATCTTCCCTCCTTTATGTAGGCGGGTTTTTTTTGCTCTGCGCCGCTTACTAAGAGTCTCATTTGCCTGTCGAAGGATCTGGTTCTCAGACTTCAATAATACCATTTGGTGTAACAGGTGCAGGGGTGTCGTGGACTGGTTTTTCGGTTGCTTAAAGACCCCGTGGGTCCGCGTATTTTGCCGCCAAACTGGCCCCAGAATGGAAGGTCACGCCTCCCCACAGGCCCTTCGCCTCTGCGCGAAAAACTCTATATAAATGCGACGGGGCTATAGAAAAGAGTAATAAAACTGAAGGTTAGCTAACTTGCTTTTATATATACTGCCCTTTTAAAATTATATTAATTACTATTTCTATTATCTATCTTAATTATATTGTAATTATACTATAATTATAACTCTTTTTAATCTAGCTGACTTTATATCTTATTATCTATTTACTATAGATTCTATTACTATTAAAGATACTTATATATAGACAGCTATAGGCTTTTATTTATTTAACTTAGAGGGGATAGTATCTAAGAATATAATTAAGAATTATATATTAAAATAGGTTAAATAGAAGGTTAGATTATTACTTTCTACTCTTAATTTATATATTAATATTACTATAAAATTAGTATACCAGTAACTAGCTATCTATTTCTAAAGATTAGATTAATAAGAAGCTCTTCTAGCTGCTATACTAATAGCTACCTGGTAATTTAATTAATAAGAATAAATTACTTCTTTTTATAAAAAAAAGGTTATTACTTAAGTTTTAAAAAAAGAAGTTTAAGTAATAAAATAAAAAAAGTATAAAATAGCTGCTATCTATATTATAAAGAATATTACTACTATAAAAAGGCAGTAACTTATTTTAGGTACTGAGTCCCCTCCCTAGCTGGCCTGGCCTTAATACTATATTGCTAACTCTTTATTTTAAGAGATATAATCGAGGTTGCTATATTACCTGCTAGTAAGGCAGCTATAAAAGAAGAGTCTCCTGCTCTTAACAAGCCTTTATTTAATAAGGAGAAGCTCTAGCTGCAGTATAATACAGTCCGGGGCTATATCTCGGCTATATAAAGGCTGTATAAGAAGCAGAAGAGTAAGAATATAAACCCAGCGCCTTAGCTATAGGGAATTATACTTAAGATACTAAAGAAGAGTATTTTTACTATTATCTGGAGCTATAAGCAGTCTGAGTATTATAACTGCCTTAAGGATATAATAAAAAATATCTATATACTAGTGCAGATCCCCAATTATATATTTATAGTCTGGGAAAGTAATAATAATATCTCTATACTTTTTTAGATATAGGTTAACTTCCTTCTAGATAACTATATACTCTTAAGATAGAATAATCAGTTACTAATAGAGCTTCCTAACTATTTTTACCTTAAGCTCTCTAATAAGAGCTAGAAGAGCCGGGAGTTCCCGATATATACCTTAGTAATTATTATAAACTAGGGTAAGATAAACTAATATAGAAGAATAGAGTATAGGGCCGCCCTGCAGCACTGTAATATACAGTCTTATCTTATTGGGGAGCTGGTATTTTATTTCTTTTAGTATTAGCAGGTAGAGGAAAGGAAGCTGTTTCCCAGCTTTAAATATAGTAAGGAGTGGTATAATCTCAAGATCTTATATCGCTCTGCTACAGATCCGAAGGTAATGCTTTTAGCCTAAATAGTGCAGTTGTAGATGAGCAAGCTATATAGCCGGTGCGGAATCTCTACCTTAAAGAGTCGTGCTATTCAGATAACCCCTTATTGCTAATTATATAACCTGTCACGTGAAATTCAGTAATTTCTTCTCTCTTTCCTTACCTTCCCTTCTACATACCAAAAATTCTATGACAGCTAGAGGTGACTAAGAATCACGCAGAAATCTCTTAGCCTAGGTCTAACAGCCTGACCACAATCTCATCTCGTAGGGACGATTGAGTGACCGGGATAAAGTTATCGCCGGACGGCGTTGGTGTTGCTGGGAGCCTCGAGCTAGCCCGGGCCCCCCTTCCGCGTCTGCCTCGTGTTCCCCTTCCCCTTGTATTTGTAGCTGTTCGTGATCGAGTTAATGACGGCGTTAAAGCTTGTGTTTGTAGCGGTGTTGAAGCCTGTGATGTGGGCAAATCCGCCTCGATCTCGGCTTGTGTGCGGGTTCGACGGATACTCGGATTCAGCTGCCGTGTATTATGACGGCTTTGGCTCTGCCTTATAGCGGTTGAAGCTGTTAATGATGGCGTTGATGAACGCGTTGATGGCGTTGATGAATGTGTTGGGTTTCGCTATTCATCATAAAATTTTGATGAAAATGGTGATATTAGGGATGTTATTAAGGAGTGATGTTGACATGGAGGATGAGGCGATGTAAAGGGGAAAGAAATGTGGTCGCGGGAGGAATTTCTAGGTTACATAACATTTGCATGTGACAGGTTATCTAGCTAGCAATAAGGGGTTATCTGAAGAGTATTGCTATTCGCACAGATACAGTGGGTGGCAAAAAGTGTTAGCCCCCTGTCAGGTATCGAACAATAGGCTAGGCTCAAGTAGGTAATATATTTAAATTTTTTACTATTTAAATTTATTAGTTTTTTATTTTTAAAGGATTTTTTAATAAAAAAACTTAATTTATAGAATATTTAGTATTTAAAAATAGCTAGTAAATTATAATATAATAGAAATAGAAAAAATATAGATTATAATTAATTTAGCTTTTTAAGAAGGCCTATTATCTTATATATACTAGTAATTAAAATAGCTAGATAGACTCTTATATATTATATACTCTATAGAAGGTTTAGAGTATTTTATACTTCCCTGGTATTAAATATACTACTACTACTACTACTACTACTACTATTAAACACTTAATTTTGTAGAGAAATATATATATAGTTTAGATTATGCTGTCTAAATAAGTGTGCGTAATTAGAGTTATAGAATAGATAAGTTCCCAGTTGCCTCTCTAGGCTCTAGATTCCAAATAACCCCTTGATATTCTATAGTGCGTCCCTTAATTTGGATTCCCCGCCTTCGAGATATTGCCTCTCTTGAACGGGAATCACCACATGTCCAATAGGTTAATTCCATTGTCGGGCACCTCCTGAAGAACATCCCAGTGCTCCACCAAGCAGGAGCCCTCAAACCGGAGCAAGTCCACGACGGCAGTTGGCTGAGATAAATCGACTCTATCCAATCGAGAATGAACGAACGCAATATCTCTGTCCATTTCTAGTCTTGCGATTGTAAAGTTGACCGTATCCGGTGAAACGAACGATAACCCTTCAATGCCATTATCACGCCCAGAAAGGACGAAGGGATTGTGCTGGATATAATCCTCAGGCATATGGTCAAGAAGTGCTTGGGTAATATTCCTTTTGATGTAGAGCTTGTGTACGAACTCCTCGAAGATGGCTCTCTGTTGCCGAGGCGTAACTGAACGTGGGGGGCAGTATGGAGCTCCCGACTTTGGATTTGCCGGTCTGGCGCCTGTCGCAGTGATAAAGGCGGCGAGGAGCACAGTGGTGTAAGAAAACAATCGCATATTAATGAACCGGCGCTTTTATGGGATACTGTGAGAAAAGGCAACTGTAAAGGTGGGAATACGATAAAGTGAAGAAGGCTAGGAAGTGATGCAGCTGCCTCATATAGTAGACAAGTTGACAGCAGTTAGCTGGCCTCTCGCTTTATATGTCTTCTCCGACCCAGGCAGTTCGGTAATTTGATGGTACCTGACACCGAGTGTCAAGGACCATGACTTAGCAATTGAATGTGGGAGAAAAATTTGATTCCGGAGTCCGTCTATCGGAAGCAAAAAGGTGCCGTGGCAGACTGACTAGGATTGGGCTGACAAATGGATGCTGAATGAGGGATGAGGACTGGAGTTCCCCGGATTGTTTTTGTATTCCCCTGCGGGTCCAGACTTCGAATCCTGGATCGCCCCAAATCCCTTTCGATTCGGTGTTGACGGATCGGCCGCAATTTCCCTCAGCTTAATAAAAGCCAAATAAAACCCAGTCTAAGCAGATTATTCCACGTGGGCTCTTATTGGCTACTGAATCTTTAGAACTCGGTATCTTACTAAGAGGCCGAGATATATTTAGAATAGAGTATAAAGTTATGGGCGAGGCTATAAGATTAATCATCTTGGATAAGAAAGAGTAGTAGTAGTAGTAGTAGTAGTATATTTAATACTAGAGGAGTATAAAGTACTCCAGACTTTCTATAAAATATATAATATATAAGAGTCTATCTAGCTATTCTAGTTACTAATATATATAAGATAATAAACCTTCTTAAGAAACTAAATTAATTATAGCCTATATCTTTTCTATTTCTACTATATTATAATTTACTAACGTTCTCCACAAGCGAGTGTCCCATATAAGCGAGTATCCCAAAAATCCCTCACACTCTCCTCTTTTCAATTAATCAATTGATTCTCAACCACCAAAGATGTCTCAATTAAATAGTGAGGCAAATATTCTTCTTGCTCTTCGTGCCCTTCAAAATAACCCAAAATTACGCGTTCGACGCGCCGCATTAATGTATCAAGTCTGTCATAAGAAGCTAGGTCGCCGCCTGAGAGGCATACAGTCTCAACGCGATACTATCCCCAAATCACGCAAGCTATCTGATCTAGAGGAACAGATAATTATTCAATTCATCCTTAACTTGGATTTACGAGGGTTTCCACCGCGACTGCGTGGTGTTGAAGAAATGGCCAATCGACTGCTTGCTGACCGCAATGCATTACCTGTTGGCAAGAATTGGGCTTCGAACTTCGTCAAGCGGCATACAGAGCTTAAGATGCATTTCTTTCGCAGGTATGACTATCAGAGGGCTAAATGCGAAGATCCGACTATTATTCGCAATTGGTTCGCGCTCGTAGCGAATACAATCGCGAAATACAGTATCACTCTAGCTGATATCTATAATTTTGATGAGACTGGCTTTATGATGGGCATAATTGCAAGCGGAATGGTCGTTACAGGCACAGAGAGGCGTGGAAGACCGAAATCAGTCCAGCCCGGAAATCGGGAATGGACTACAGTCATTCAGGCGATTAATGCGGAAGGCTGGGCAATCCAGCCATTCATCGTGGTTGCAGGCCAATATCACCTCGCCAGCTGGTACCGGGAAAGCAACCTCCCGGGCGATTGGGCTATTGCTACAACCCATAATAGCTGGACAGATAATGAGACAGGTCTCGAGTGGTTAAAGCACTTTAATCGGCATACAAGCATCCGATCAAATGGCCGCTATCGTCTTCTAATTCTTGATAGGCATGAAAGCCACCATTCAATCGACTTTGAGAAGTATTGCGAGGAAAACAAGATTATCACGCTTTATATGCCGCCTCATTCGTCTCACCTACTTCAGCCCCTTGACGTTGGGTGCTTCGGACCACTGAAAAAGGCATACGGTCGAGAGATTGAGCATTTAATTAGATGCTCTATTACCCATATTTCAAAGACTGAGTTCTTAGGAGCCTTCTACGCCGCCTATCAAGCTGCTATGACAGAGAGAAATATCAAGGGGGGTTTTAGAGGAGCTGGGCTTGTTCCTTTAGACCCGGAAAGTGTCATATTAAAGCTCGATATTAAGCTACGGACTCCAACACCTGTTGACGAGGAGGCTAGCCTCCCAGACTCTTGGGTTTCTAAGACCCCAAAGATAGTACTTGAGGCCAGTTCGCAGTTTGAATATCTTAAAAGACGAGTGAGAAGGCATCAGAGCAGCTCTCCAGTATCTATTCTTAAGGCGCTTGAGTCATTTTCTAAGGGAATAAAGGCAATAATATATCAAATGGTATTATTGAAGTCTGAGAACCAGATCCTTCGACAGGCAAATAAGACCCTTAGCAAGCAGCGCAGAGCAAAGAGAACCCGCCTGCAGAATAGAGGAAAGATGACTGTGGATGAGGCAAGGGAGGCAATTGATCAAATGGATGTTGATATACAGGTACAGGCTGAATTGTCGAGAAGTAGTGGTCGAGGCGGGTCGGCGCGACCGAAGGAAGGCCGCTGTGGAATATGCGGCAAGGCCGGTTATAACAGAAGAACATGTTAAATTGTTGTTGAGCTTTCTAGGGAAGAGGATAGCAATTGAATTCAATTATTTAAATGCTCTGTTATGCTTTTATCTTCAATTCAATTTGAAAGGTTGAGATTTTTGGGATACTCGCTTGTATGGGACACTTGCTTGTGGAGAACGTTAGCTATTTTTAAATATTAAATATTCTATAAATTAAGCTTTTTTATTAAAAAACTCTTTAAAAATAAAAAATTAATAAATCTAAATAATAAAAAATTTAAATATATCTTTTTTTTAAAAAAAAATTCTATAACTCTAGTCTATTATTTACTTTTAGATTCTTTTTTAATTTTAGGTTTCTTATTCTATAATATTATAATTTATCTTAAAATTTCCTATTATTAACTTTAGAGCTCTCTTATAGACTATTAATAGAGAGTCTAGCTTAGCTAAAAAGCTAAAGACTAGGTTGCTACTGAAAATCATAGTAAGGTCATAAGATTCTTAAGAGCCTGCAAGCCCGCTAGGCTCTACGGCAGTACGGATATAGCAGTATCTGTGATGCAGGTAGAGTCCAGCGCCTTCCCAGGCTGCTCTGCAAGCTTGCGAAAGAGCAGCCTCGCTAGTAGATATATTGTATTGTCAGTAGCTCAGGCTCGGTCGGGAGCCAAAAAGCGCAAATTTGTCCTGTTAGGGTGGAGATAGGTCGTGACGGAGATTTCTATGCGTTATGTCGTAGCAATACTCAGCGCGCTGACCCCTGCCCTAACAACCGGCTAACAGCCAGTGCCAAGAAGAATTTAATTGAGGGGAAGGTGTTGGATGAGAAAGAGGGTCGTGCAAAGAAGATATTAATAATCATTATGATGAGGTGGATGTGCTCGAGAATAGGCATGAGACGGACGGCGCGAGTTACGCCGGGGAATTTATCGTTATCAAGAGCGATGATGGCAGTCAGGGGCTATAGTTATCCCCAGTTTCAATTGACCAGCTGAGTTACTTCTCCGTGTGCTAGATACGACGTGAGATACCCGCTGAGTAGTTATGAGGTCGAATTAGTAGATCATGAAGCAAAATTGATGATTTCTCTTGATTCTCCTCTCCTCTCCTCTCCTGTGTCTACATTCATTTGGTGAGTAGGCCTCTCGTACATGCATGGCTGACTGGGCATGGCTGCTGAGTAATGGCGACGGTTGAGAATAAAAATGACCTGGACCTGGAACTTCTCCCCAAGGCTTGTTTGAGCAACTGCCATCCCCGCAATCTCGAGTCTCACTTCGGCCGCTTGCCAGAACGCTCTCAGAATGTACGCCTGCGAGCGCTGCCATTCACGCAAGACAAAATGTGACCGTCGTCTACCGCGATGTACTTGATACACGAAAAGCCGGTCTACGTGCCAGTACCCAAACAAACGCCGAGATCGGCAACTCCAGCAAGAGTACATACAATCTGTCAAGTCACGTTTGCAGGAGCTACGACACGAAAACGAGCGACTCAGAGAACAGCTGCTTCTGCAAATGCCGCGTACTGCTGAGCACGACGATACAGCCCAGTCACAGTAGGCTGCCCCCCAGTCTTGTCGAGTAGACAATCACCTGTGTACCAACGAGCCCCGACCTGCTCAGAGCCAACAATCACCAACACAGTCGGTCGGCTCTTATCAGCGAACTACAGTCCAGCGGAATCGTGATTGTGTATCATAGTATGCGTCTTATCTTCAACATGGAGACCGCTTGTTCTGAACAGTAAGCTCCATTGGTGACAGATATATCCTCTTTAGGTAATTGTTTGATTTGGCCAAATCAGAGGGTTCAACGGCTTCATCCTTTATCTAGGACCCGACAGGCTTTGCCTCATATTAAAATAAACAAAATAAATCATGAAAGTCTATTTACAAGCGATACGGTGTTGAGTTCAAGCCTGTTCTATAGATACCACCAATGTTAAAGCTTCGCCTTTTTGACCTTGTGCTTTGCTTTTGCCATCCTCCCATAGCAGGCCGCCACCCTTGACAAGCCCTTCAAGAAAACATAAATTCATTTATACCAGAATCATACGTGTTCTGAAAGTCATTACACTCCAAGATCGGTTGCTCAGAGCCAAGGTAACCCATGTCCAGCCAAGTAGCGAGATCAGGCAAGCCAGCATCAGCTGCTCTCCACCAGTCGCCAGAGAAAATTCCTTGGTCGATGGTCTCGCGGATCGCCTCTAAGTTCGTCGTGGTTGTGATTGCGTCGACTTGACAACCAAAAAAGCGAGCAAGATCAAGATAGAGATGCGCTGTCGATGTTGCTGGAAGTAGTTGTGTGATACGTTCCAGATGCTTTGGAATCGCGATCACTTTGTCTGCCGCTTCGGATATTTCTCTTAGCGTCAAACCTCCTCGTTTGATGGCCTAGAGCTCATTGTCAGCGATCATACTGTCCAACAATCACAGATTAACTTACTCGCAGAATCTCCGTGGCCGCATGGCATATCATGATATACTGGTTATTGTGGAAGCCCAACAATAGCTCAGACATCGTTCGGTCTGCTAACACAAGATCGAGGGCACGACTAGCGACTTCGATAGTTCTTCGCGAGATTGCCAAGATTGCAGTCGATGTGGTGGATTCGTCGGCAGCCATTACATCTCGTAAAGCCTGGGCGTTCAAGACCAAGAGGCTGTGATCCATGTAAAAAGCCAGAATTGGAAGGAATGTTGCAGACGGAAGGCCATCGGGTGCACATCGGGCATCACGTGTTTGGGTAAGAATACTGTAAGCCTCTGAGTGCCAGTTTAGGATCGACGTCGGTGTCGATTCTCTCTGTCTCCGTCTCTCATGGGCTTGAAGCTATTTGGGTGTGCCTGTGTCAGTCTAGAGAGGGAGCCATGTGGAACAGACACTTACCAGCAGTCCTCTTATTTCAATGATTCCGCTAATCATGCGATCTAGCGGTTCTGTCATTGGCTTCTTCCACCATTCAGAGGCACACGTAGGCATCTCCTTCAATGTGACACAATGTGAGCGTCCAGTGATGATGCCGAAGCTCTTATCTGCAATGAAAGTGTATAGCCATGTCCTCTCATAGTTGCGAAACAGTCGCTCCCTAAAGTCGTCACATGCATTTGGTGAAGTGGTTTTGACGTGTTCCGCGACTTTGGTGGGTCTATTAATTCCCATCTCCCTTGCCACTTGTACAGCCTGCCATGCATTAGTATTCAAGTTCTTCACACACAGGTGTGCTGTCTTCTCACATGGCTCAAGTTTAGCCAGTAAGGGTCATCGGATTGCCTGGGGCAAATAGGCGCCCAATACTGCATGTTGATGATGGCCTGAATGATCTCCAGAGACTTGACGGATGCGGCAATGGACCATTTGATGTTGCCAGCGGCTAATGAGACCAGCACCGGGTACAGAGCTCGATCACGAGGACGTATCGAAATAGCACACCCGAGGGCACAAATAACGGAGAACAGGGTGAATGACGCCGAATAAACATAGTCCGGCGTATGCAGCGTAGCATCTAAGAGGCCCACGAGTGGGTTGCGTATCTTGAAGAAGCTAGAAGAGTCATCTCTTAGTCTACATTGCTGACCATAAAGTCCGCAACGAACACATGTTCGCAACTAGCACGGTCGTGTTTAAAGAAACGATGAACACTCACAGTTGGAAGTAGAGCGACGCATCCTTCTCGTCAATCAGCCGAGACGCGACAGGGTCGCAAGTATCCGACTCTAACTTGAACGGGCAATCGACTGATTGAGTAGCCAATACCTCCCAGTCTCTCTGTTGGGCTGTATGTGAAGCTGGTTGAGTTAGCTAAAGCTGAACGTATCTGTTGAATAACTCTGGTCGTACCGAAATACTTAGTAAGCCTGTCCTTGATAGGGGCCATGCTGGTTATCCGACCAGACTGGAGAGTCATCTGAGTGCCGAGTCCATCACATTTAGGCTCCGAGTTCGCTGTGATGGCGGCCGCCACGATATGCAGAGGTGAGACCAGAGACTCTTGCCCTCCAGCTTCAACGGCCACTTCATTAAGGGTCTGAGCCTGAACATGGATAGACACGGGAGCAGGGTGAGTAGCGGCACCGGTACAGTCGGTACCATAGACGGGGAAGCGTTGAAGAGCTTGCTTCTGTGTTGATGTCGTAGTCAATGAAGAAGAGGTGAAATTGGGGCTTGGAAGGGAGGAATTGATGATGGCGGCGATGGCCTCATCGCGAAAGGCACTTTCGTTGATGCGCGACAGTAGCTTTTCTACTGTATCAGGCTTACTTTTGAGTGGTTAGTAACACCCAAGACAGTATCAGTAAGGTTGACGGGAGATGTTTACTTGGTACTCCCTTGTTTGCGACCACGGTTGGAGCGAGTTGGGTATCGGCATGAACGACGTTGCGCAATACAACGTGAACTGTATAAGTCTAGATTCAACAATGGTTCACTCAAGAGTATTAGTGTCCGACATAGAACGTACCAGGGTTTCTGTCTGTCGCATTTTTGTCTCGACGCGCGACAATTGAAGCACGCGGTGTGGTACTGTTCGTTTCTGGTCGCCGTGGCTGCGTCGTCCGTGTCTCCCTCATCTCGATGCTGCTGTGACTCGGGGCTTTCTGCTCCGCCCTCCACATTTCGTGGAGGTTGCTGATCCTGCGTTACGTTGGAAGTCATTGAGCCGTTCCACAACGGCGCTGTTGCCAGGATGGAAAGTCTGTTGAGAGCTGAGGTGTGCGGGGACTATTTCGGGATCTACGTTGGTTCAGATTCCGCAACACCCATGCGCTGTTTTAATCTGGTCGCCGGGGGAGTCGCCACCCGCCACGTGTTAAGAGTATGGTACAAATAGCCTTCTTTTTTTCCACGCTATCAAGATTGTCCCCACCTCGTTCACGAACTCTACTGGTCATTTCGGGGAATTAATAATTATATCATCACCAATCCGGGCACTAACTCTCGTCGAAGTGGAGCAACGGGGACTCTGTGATTGCCTTTTAGTTGTGATGAGTCACGGCATACTTCGCATTGTCCAGACGGGGTTGACAAACAGGTCTTCAGTACTCAAAAGTGATAACTACACAAAATCCAATGATAGATGCCCCTGCTTCCTCTCACAGTACTTCCTTCTTTCTTATCAGAGCTTGGAACAATATCTGACGATGTTCATTGTTTCGGAGTGCATTGTGGTAGAGGACTGGTCTCAAGATCGACGACCAAAACTGCCGCCAAGAGGGCAAACAGTCATGGCTACCAGATTAGAAAGGGAACAGTAATTGTCCTTGTACGATGGTGCCATGTGCATCGCGAAGTGGTTACTACTGATACGTTTGGTCTTGGCACTGATCTGTCAAGTTAATTTGTCCGTGGTAATCAAATGTGGCTTATGTGACTGTAAGTCGGACTGTGGCACGAAGCGTCATATTACTACTACGCTAAGCTATGTTGAAATAGAAAAGATGCAAGATTAACTGAAAAACTTGATTTATCTATATAACGTCACGATGAGTCTAGTCTGTTATTTTGACAATGCGCACGACTAACGGAGCGCAGCAACAGTTCTATCCAAGCCCTCGTTAAGATTGGTTTCGTCTTGCGAGAAGACAATTCTAAACCACCCCTTCTTTTCCGATCCAAAGTCCTTTCCTGATGCAAGGAAGACCTTTTTCGCCAGTAGTCTTTGCGCAACGACATCTCCGACATCCCGTCCATCAGGAAGGATGTGATGATAGAGGTAAAACTTTCCAAGGTCCAGCCACAAGAAGAAGGCTGCATTCACCCTCGGGGCGTATGGGATATGATTCTTCTTGGCCCATTGGACCACCGAAGTGTACTTGTCTGATAATCTCTTTTGGTTGGTCTTGATGTAGGCATCAGTCCAAGCGTCATCTTCAAGCAGGTTTACGGTGGCATGTTCAGAGAGAGATGACGGCGAGCTGTAAAGGCCGACAGCAATCATGGCAGCGTGCAGAGCGGGGTTTGATTGGGAGATGATGACTCCAATTCGAAGACCGTTGGCGCCGAAATCCTTGGACATGCCCCAGATGACATGAACACGGGAAGGGTCGATAATGTCAGTTGAGTCGATAGTAAGTGCTGACTCGAAGGGGGTTGGCGCAGGGCTGTCAACAGCGTTGTCCCAGACGGAGAGGGCGTAGATCTCGTCACTGATGAAATGAACTCCGTACTTCTCGCAGAGTTTCATGAGACCAATCAAGACCTCTTGAGGATAGCATCGTCCCAGGGGGTTGTGTGGGTGGCTAATGATGAGGCCAGACACCTTCAGGCCCTGGGCATGAGCATCTAGCAAGACTTTCTCGTAGCTGCCAATGGCATCTTCGCACAAGGGATCGATTTCCTCGAATGGAACGGGCAGTAGCTTGGCCCCGAATCGAAGGGTCAGATCCGGGGCGAATGTGCCGTAGTAGGGCTGACCTAGGAGGAAACACTCGCCGGGGTTGGCAAGGGCCCAAGAGAGGTGCTCAATAGCAGAGCTACATCCGTTGGTAACATCAACGTGCGCTGGCTCAAGAGGTCGAATAGGTTTGAGGTGTCTGTTGAGGAAGTGTGCGATAGCTTTCTTGAGCCGTTTCGACCCGGTCATGCCATCGCCATACGTGAAAGCCGCACGCGAAAGGGCAAAGTAGTCGTGAATGTGCTTAGAGATTTCGTCGTGCATGAGCGAATTCTCGGCAACACCGAGACTAACATATCCGTCCGGATTACTCTTAGGGTCCCAGAGGTTGGGGATTATTTCCCAGATAAGGGCGCCTTTGGCCTTGTCACCAGTTGCCTGGGCACGTGTCGAGAGTGTCATGATTGCTGTTTGATAAGAAGATATCATGTAATGAAGGCTGGAGAATGCTAGCTGTTTTCGATCTCGGTTATCCTTGTCACAAAGCCCTGTCTTATATCTGTGTTATCGTAGTCTTAGATCCCGATTTAAAAGGTGGGGTTAAAGACCAGACCCCCATAGGATGACTCAGTTGCGGGGGCATTGGGCTTGGATCGGGAGATGCTAGGGTGAACGGCGATCAAAGAAGACTCCGACTCCGAAAAAACTCCACACTCAATACCATTATTCCGACTCCGATAATGGGAGTCCGACATGCTTCCACCATTCCCCACCACTGAACGAGTTTGCTCCATGTCTGTCTATGTGCAGCGCCGCCTCAAGGCGCTAGGAGGATTTCGGCCCTAGTAATTCGGATTAGTACGTCGTTTATCATAACTTACGAGGATGGACGGGACATACCTCTCCACCACTTCGAAAAGACTTTGCCAACAGTGGGATTGTAAATCCTAAAGATAAGCAAGGGCACAAGCTCGGCTGGAGCTGTAGTTTATGAGCCTCATTAAGGTTAGTAAAATACGGTGTTGCAGGCCTTGACTGCTCAAATAGGTAAGTTTTTCCCGTGTGCCTGGAGGAACTACAAAGTAAGTTCCGAAAGGTTCTTTAGGCTCTTCTGACTAGATACATAGAAAGTACAGTCCAGTTTCGCCAAGACTTTGTCAATTTTATGGTGTTATTTATTTATTTTTACTATTACTTTTTTACTATAAGCAATCCTCTACTTTATATATTTGTATACTTGGTATTATAAATTAGGAGTTGAATAACTAATTAGAAAGACTGCTTATAAAAGTAATAACTAGGGTAAATATTATAATTGGGCCTTAGTATCCTTGGAATTGCACTAGAGAGAAGTATTGTCTTTCTTGTTAACTTCGGTTACTAAGGTAGACTGTGCTATAGCATTCTAATTCTGAAACTACCTCTTGTGTCTGTGGCCACGCTCGAAGTGCTGCCTCGTCTCGTCCCCTAGCCTCTCTAGCTTATAAATAGCATCCCTCATTTATCTATCTAATATATTCTTCGGTTCGATAAAATCGCCTCGTGCTGGTCTCCGGAAGAGATACAGCCCCTCCCACCTCTCCGCCCTCGAGAGCTACTCATATAGGCTTATAAAGCTAGGTCTCGTTGCTATGCTGCTGCCATGAACGCCTTTGAGGTTAAGAAGGACCTCTGAGAACTGCTTACCCTGGCTTTTCTGGTTCGTTATAGCAAAGGCGGGGGTACATAGGGGTCCTATTCTATGGGTGACCAACTGAAAGCCTGGCTTGCTTCTCGAGCTAGGATTCTTCTCTTGTATAGAGTTGGGGATAACTACTATTTTGCTCTTAATGAGAAGTATATTTTTTGAAAGTCTAGGTACTGCGAGGTCTGCAATATCATCTGACTGGAGAAGAACGGCTACCGGGGGGCCCAGGTGGAGCGTCACGTCACTGGCGAGGGCAATAGTGCCGCAGGTAAGGTCGGGAAAGATGTCGACTGCCTTAAAGGGCGCCCCATTGACCAGCTTCAACCCAGTAAGCTGGTTCCGGGTTACCACTACCGGCATCCCTTGCATATAGAAGAACAACCCAGGGGTTGGGAGTTGTAAGTCGTCTCCGTAGCGGAGCACGTCGCATAGCTCTTCTACATGCAACCGCTTTCCTGCTTTAGTGTCGTGCTTTGCCATGAAGATCGAGATATGCTTGCCCTGGGCGCGAGCCTACTGCATGATGGCTGCCATATTCAGGTCCCACCTATCTTGGTTCAGAGGTGTGATCGCCCGCAGCCCATCGGCGAAAGATAGCTGGGATGCTTGGTTATATAAGCGATGACATAGCCGTTGGAAGTCCAGCTCGGTCTGCTGCCCATTGTGCAGGCGCTGGAGGAAGCCACGCAACCTTGCATACCCGGCGGTGCAGACCTGTTCGCGAAGTATGACGACGGTTGTAAACTGGAGGAACAGTTTATGTGCTGCTATATGCTTTGCCAAGCTCTCCGATCTCTGTCTGCTGTGGTCTCTAGGCTCTGCTAAGAGGAGGCTGGTCTGTCGGACCGGTTCGAACTGGAAGAAGTCGCCAAAGAAGATGACGATTGGGATCCCACCAAAAGGGCGATGCGCGTCATCTCTATACAGCCTCAAGCGGCTGTCTACAGATGCTAGCGTAATGCCGCCTACCTGGCTGATCTTATTAACGACTAATATAGTCTTGCTCTTCTAATGTAACTTTTCTTCTTCTAATACATTCCTCCTAGTCTCTATCTTGTCTTCAAATCCGATGTTGGATGCCGAGTGGAGGGTTACTCTACCAATAAGTACAGCTGCGTTTCCGTTAGCGCCCGTTAGAAGCAGCATATAAAGGCTGCCTTTTAGCCGGAATATATCCTTAATAGTATATATAATGCGAGACTTTCCCGTGCCCCCTTTACTGCTAATATATTGGAGATGCTACTTACCCTCCTCTTCTTAAAGTCGAGTACCGCGCTTATTGAGGAATACTACTAGTAGTAGTACTGCTATCGACTGTAGCTTATTTAAGGTTTACTGCCTCGCCAAACTTAGAGCGACGTCGACATATAATATATAAGGGCCAACTTCAAGATGCATCTAGCCCCCCGGTCCAACCCCATTAGCTGGAGTTTCTTCAATCTAAGCGAGCTGCCGTGGGACATCCAGCCTTCCATAGGGCCCATTAGCATGCGCAGACAACGCATTACTCTCCCTGCCCTGAATATTTACTCTAACACTGGTGTCTTCTTTCTTCTAGAGCTTCAATATTGCATTGATTTCCTCCCGGCTAAGGAGACCCGTGCCCCGGAAAGGTGAATCTTAAATGTCTTGTAGCATCGTGTAGAACTGTTGGCCCCGCTGGGCGGCGGTGCTGTTATCCTCTCCTATATTAATTGCCGTCGCCTCTTTATGCAAGTATCTCAGCGCCGAACTCACGGGTATGTCTTTGATCTTGCTCCTCCAGACTGCCGATAGGACACCCAGAAAGGCGTTATAATATTCTTGTGAGTTGATATTCTCGCCATTCGCCCTGGTGCTATTCTTATCCCCGCTTTAATTGCTAAAGGCGTGTGCATCTACGATCTCTTTAAAGTCCTAGTCTAGACCTTGAATCTTATAGTTGGCCTGAGTATCCTTTGTAGAAATATGTAATAAAGCGATATTATAGATGTAAGAGTGAACTTAGTTACTTAGCCTTTTTTAGAACCTTTATTAAAGTCTAGGTATATTATCTATTAGCTTGCCTTGAAACCTATTTTAAGGAATAAATAGGATAAGGTATAAGATTGCGTTTCTATTAATATACTATAAGTACTTTTCTTTATATTAGAGGATTTTAATAGCTACTTTTTTATAAAGACTTTATCTTATTTGTTGAACTTATTTATAAGATAACTATTAAATATAGGTATTGCTGTTTTACCTAGAGTTTAAAGATATTGGACTCAGTTTTTATAGATAGTTGCTATTAGTAAAAAAGGAATTGGTATTATACCTCTCTAGTAGGATGGTTTCTTTTTTAAAACTACAAAGAATATATAGTTATAGAAGTAAAAGTCTTAGAGAATTAGGCTGTAGTGTTTATAAGCTTCTAAGTAGGGTAACTTAAAGCTATTTATTTAAAAATAAATATTATTTAGTTGTGAATTTTAACTAAGTATTAATAGCGCTTTTTATAGGCTTAGCTACTATTTAGTATAAGCTTAGTATAAGAAATTAAGATATATCCAGATTTAAGTAAGAATGTTTATAAAGTTAGTTTTAAAGCTAAGTAGATAGCTAAGTATCTTAAGTTATAAAAGCTTTCTACTTGTGAAAATTCAGTTTACAATATATAGTAAAAATAATTTGGTCTTATCTGCTATTATTAATATTAATATTAATATTAATATAATACCTAAATTGCCTAGTCTTTTTTATTATTAGCAGGCTAAATTTAATAGCTTTATAATAAGAATAAGCTGCTTCTATATAAAAGTATTAAGCTTTATAGTATAATTGTAGATATAGTATATAAATACCAGCTCTTTTTTTTATATAAGAATTATTAATATATTATAGTTATACTATAGCCTTATAGCTATACTTTAGTTATATTAATTAATTATATAATAATCTTTCTTTACTTTAAGTAAGCTATTATCTATAAAGTTAGTTTCCAGTATAAGTTTCTAAGAAGCCTGGAAATAGTATAGCTATATTTTATACTTTACTAGGCCTGCCTTTAAAAATTCCTTAATAGAGTACTTTATATATATAGTAATATAGTAATGGACTTAGTAGCAAGATATAATAAAGTTGGCCTTATACTTAAATCTCCTTAATAACTACTCTATATTATGTATAAACTTAGACTTAATTATAGTAGTTTTCTTACTATACTCTACTACCTTCTTTACTAGAATCTTATTTAGAGTTGCAGTAAATATACTATCTATAAAGCTCTTTATCTTTAACTGGTATTCTCCCTTATTAGGATTAGCTATATTGCAGACGAGATCTAATAAGGCTAGGTTGCTATCTAATTATAATAGGCTGTGTAGGTAGAGAGCCCTACAGTTATTAGTCTTAATAGTTATATAATAATAACTTATATTCCCATAAATAAATAGTTGCCCGACACAAATATAATACTTAAAAAAAAGAGAAATCTTATAGAAGAAAAAGAGTATTAAGCTAAAAGAGTTGTAAACTAAAAGAGTTATTACCTGTAGTAATATACTTAGAGTATAAAGTAACACTCTAGCAGCCTTATTATCCCATCCTCTATGCGCTACAAGCTTTAGCTTTACTAGGTTGTTAATATTATTGGGGTTTAGGGTAAATTAAATAGCTGTGAGGCTGAATGCTACTATTATCGACCAGATCTTTTTCTGTATAGATAGACAGCTCTCATTTAATAAAGGTTGCCGATTTCTATAGAGTGAGAGTTCTTTTATAAGTATAATAATCTCCCTATTTATAGTCTTTCCCGTCTTAAATATCTTCTTTTGCACTTTGTATAAGTATTTAGGTATTAGCCTCTAGTATATTCCCTTGATATATTAAAAAGCCGATTACTTAAGGCAGCCCTGGGCAATCTATTAGTTCCGAGACCTTATTATTATATTGAATATAAGGAAGGAAAAGGCAGGGTGTTAGGTGTAATGCCCGCTATGCTGCTGCAGAATAACCTTAGCCCAAGATTCTAGGGTTATATCTTGTAGCAGGGGATTTACTGGGTCTTCTGCCTCGTTCCGGTCTGCTACTTGTGGTCCGCCGCGGCCATAAGAAAAGCAACTAGGGAAGGTTTTTGGGAAATAGTCTGGGGAAAAGCCGTCTGCGAACTTGTGCCTATGTGACACCCGGATAAACGGACGACCTGAGGAGCTATAAATATATATCAACAGGACCTCGCCGGCACCACCTTCGTAGCTATCGTCGAACTGGCGCTCTGCCTGAAGCGCCAGACTGATAAACTCTAGCTTGTCTTCCTCTGCGAAGGTAGCCTGCTTATCGATCGAGAATATTGCCGAGGAGTGTAGCTTAAATACCCGCTTGGACATTTCCTCAGCCGTCGCCTTCTTTAAGCTAGGGGTTTGTTATATGCTATGCGGCATAGGCTTAGATTGTCTAGGGTTATACTTAGACCATTCTACTAGCTTTATTGCAATATCCTCGACTGATAACGCTTGATTAGGAGGGTTCTGCCCTCGATCTGTTGGAGGCACAATCTATACTGTTTGTATAAGCTCTTCTGCAGTCTCTTCTTCCCTTATCATGCATTGGTAAGCTTGTATTAGTATATTGCTGCTATTTTTGAAGGCCCAACTTTCTATCTTCTCTTTGTAGATTACGATATCAATATAAAGGGGGTTATTTGCTTGCAGCTACTGTAATGCTGTGCGGAGGGCACCAGGTCGAATGCTGAGCAGTTTACTTACATCTCGAGGCGTCGGCCGCTCTAAGCCGGTCCAAATCACATGCACCTACTCCAGTATCGATACAAGTAGGTGCGGCAGGATTGTAGCAGCCAAAAACTCCATATTATTAGGGAATACCGTAATATGACCCACAACGTACTTTTGATATATCGGGCCGGTTAGCTGCCCATGCTGGATGTTAAACTTGGTGATGAACCCATATACCGTATTAAGAGAGATTAGCTTCTCTTTGAGAGGGGTAAGGTCTTTTAGCTTCTTTGGATACCTATGCTCGCAGCTGATGAGTATTGTGCTCCCCATGCATGCCTCTAGGACTCTGCCTCGATTAAAAGCCGCTTGATAGGTAAAGTATATCGGCACTGCAGTCTCGCCATCTCCCTCTGGGAAGCATCTCTTACACACCAGTAAGTTGGTCATTGCTGAACGAATCTCATTAGGCAACGCCCTTTTCTAATTGATATAATCTAGGTCCCGTGGCTTCTTCTGTACGTAGCAAACCGAGCATACTGCTATCTCTATGCTGCCTTTATCGTGGAAGGCTTTCAGAAAGGACTGGACTGTGTCGATCTTACGGTGTGCAGGCATAGGGTTGTACTAATTACGGCGATTCGAGGCCGCTTGCTTCTCTTGGAAGGACTGCTCTACTGCTTATATCAGCCTGCGTAGCGCTTCTTTTTGCCGCATAATCATCTCTATAGATATCAGGTCAGGAGAAACTGCCTGTTAGGATGGGATGGCGTTAGAAGGTCTATCTTGCCTTGGCCGACGACGTCTTCTGGTTATTGTCAGTCTTTGCGCGCTTAAGAGACCTCGGGTGCCCTAAGAAGGATTCATACTCTGGGTTTGGTAAATCTAGCTTCTGTCTCGCCTCCCTAGCCCGGCGACGGCGATTGCTTGTATGTGCCGCCATCTCGTCTCGACGTCGAGCCTCCTCCTCTTAATTCCGATGGTGCCTCTCTAGCTACTATCTTCTCTCTTCAGCTTGTGGGTGGCGTTCTCTTTCTAGTTTCTGCTGTTGTATCCTCTCCTCTTATTGGCGGCGGCATTCTCCTTCCCGCTGCCGAATTGTCTCCGCTTGTTTCTCTACTTGTTGGCGCCGGCGCTCTTCTATCTGCAGCTATTGTGTCGTCTGCTGCTGATATTGTATCGCCTCCCGCTCGCGTTGCCTTTGCTCTTCCAACTGCTGCTGCGCTGCTTCCTATATAGCCCGACTCTTATTACTCTAAGGTTCTGTTCTTATCTGCTGCTGCTAACTAGGCAGTTGTGTCTGTGGTGGAGTGGGTAGGAAAGAAGGATTATTATGTAGTTTAGCTATACTAAAGTACTTAGCAAGGCTCCTCTTTAAATATATTGCTATATAGTGATAACTTATGTTAGTAAGTTCTCTGTTAATAACTCTATAAGTTTCCTAAAACTGACTCTTTCTCTGGGCGAGAGAAGTATATAATAAGGTCTAGAGGAGTAAAGTAACAGACTTATAGTATAAATCCCCTTCTAAATCTATCTTATATAGAGTTACAAGCTCTAATTACTATTATTATATTTATAGCTATCTATTGTTTCTGCTGAGATCCCTCTTAAACTCTATTACTTCTACTAATACCTTAAGTTATTATTCTCTTATTAACCCCTTTCTTTAACCCAGGATATTCTAGCTTTTAGATATAACAGTCTATTAACTAATACTTTATAGTAATATATTATATAAGTTATACTTTAGAACCTAGCTTAGTATAGTAATATACTATATTAATATTAAGGTTAGAATATTACTAAAAGTAGTATATATCTAGATAGCAAGCTACTATTTTTTAAGAAGAAGAACTTAATATTTTTATCTTCTTTACCCTTATCTCTCCTAAACTTATTTTACTTATAATATTATGTGTAATTCTATTATAATTAATATAATATCTTTCTTAGCCTCTATTATTTGCCTAATATCTCTATTACTAAATAAGTATAAGTAAGGAGTAATTAGTATAGATCTTATTATTACCTACTATTTTAACTTAGCCTAGTATAAAATCCTCCTAGCTAGCTTATACTATATAAATACAGGGAACTTTAAGGCTGGGATCTTCCTGCTCTTTATCTAGCCTGCGTTTATTCTCGATTTTTATTTGTGCCTTTTTAATTCTAAAGATAATAAGATCTCGAGCCTTTCTTTACTATTTTTCATATTTAACTCTAGAGTAAGAATAGCAACCTTAGAGGAGACTAAAAGGGGAAATAGTTTACTATAGTCGCCTAACTTTATCTAAATAAACTTACCTTCTATAGTATAAGTTTAGATAGATAGGAGATAGAAGAAACTTAATTTATATAGGTTATACTAGCACTGCTATGCAATAGCAGCCTCACTCTATATATCTTCTTATATCCTACTTATATAGGTTATTAATATTTACAATTCTATAGTATTATCCCTTAACTCTTAATAGTAGCAACAAAGATGCCCCCTGGCTAAGCTCTTCAGTATATATATCCCTTGCTGTTCTATTAATCTAGATACTTTCTATATTAAGAAGGATATCTAGCTAGAGCTGCTAAGTAAGATTTTGATGTTTATAAAGCTGGGTTCTTACTTGTGCTAGAGAATGACTGCCCTTCTTATAAAGGTATATATATATGCCACATCCTCCTCCTCTTCCCCATAAAGTAATAGCTATAGAGTTCCCTTCTCGGTGGATGCAACAAGCTGTGAACCCTTTTCTAAAGGGTCGTGGATTGTATGTAGCGGTTGTATCTTGGGGTCCTTAACTGCAATCTTATTCAAGGCCTACAAGTCGTTAATTCCACCGTCCGGATCTTGGTAATTCTCCCTGACGATTGGGAATTTATTTGGCAGAGTGCCCTATCTATATATAATATATTCATGCCCACATCGTCAAATCCTATTAATAAGTTGCCTACGCTGCTACAACTAGCTGGCCCTGGGGCGTTATGAGTAGAAACCCATTCTTATCTCTAATCTGTAGTTAAAAGCAGTCTCTATAAAAGAAAGCTAATTTCCTAATACTACTATTAAAGCACTTAGATTATAAGGCAACTAAACTGCTAGCCTATTCTGGAGAAAAATATATACTACTGACTCTAATTACAATTAATGTTAATCTAGTGTTTCTAATTCTAAGTTCGGGTATGTCTTATCCCTTTTAAATCTCTTTCTTAAGCTAACTGGCAATTTAGATAGCAATTGTATGGATGGTAGTTTAGATATAGAGCAAATGTTAGATGACCAACTTAATCCTACTTCCCCTACTCCAATATATAAGAGGAAGCAACAAAGCACTCCTAAGCCAATCTAAAGTAAGAGAACTATAGCAGGAAAAAGAAGGGCATAGTTATATAACTAGATTGCTAATATTGACTAAAAACATAACCTTCCTGTGATAGTCGGGTCTAATCTATATCTACAGTAAGTTCCAGACTTAGAAGTATATAATCTAATAGATTATAATGTTATATTGAGTATGATAAATTACGATATAGTAATAGTAAAATTGTATGTTAATGGCTATTAGACTATCTATCTAAGAAAGTGCTAACTAAATAAATGTCTTATATACTTAGTGTGTTATACTGGACTTACTATTTAAGAGAAAATGAGTGTATATATACCTATGGTTCTTAACTGGATTGGAAGGGTTGGTATAGGAATTGCTGATAATCCCTATGAATTACTGGTGATCTGTTGGAGGGGTGCTCCGATCCGCTAAAGTCATGCGCAACAGCTTTGACAGTTCCTGTTAATTAAAACTGGGGCCCAGGGTTCTGCCACGGGTGACCGCCCTGTCTCCACCCAGATTATCGGAATACTTTAAATCCACCATCTTACTGATAATACCTACAAGCAGCCCTTCTTCACCAGCTTCATCACGCCAGCACAGTTCCTCCAGGCTTCCTTTGGCGGGCCGCTTGCCGGACCGGTCCCTCCTGTTTACGTCACTCTGTCGTATTTTACAGCCGTTATCCTAGCAAAAGATCATCGTAAAGCACTTAGTATCCGGTAAAAGGTTTCATAAGCCCCCCCCAATGCACTAAACCCACTTCAGTCGCAGGTCCGTGCCAGATGGACTTTTCCATGCACTGGGAGGAGGTTGTATTGCCCCTTTGAGCAGTGAAATAATGAGACGAAGGCGAGGACACAATTTGAGCAACGTATATGCATGTTATTAATCAGCGCCCTTTCGGCTCGGCCGCCGGGCGTTAATAAATTGATTGATTGATTGACTGATAATGAGATGCCTGCAGTGTTGTGACTTCTAGGACCCCCTCCAAAAGGGCTGCAAGGCTAAATAGTGCGTGTCGAGGCGAATACATCTTGATAATATAGCTACGATGGGGTCAGTCTGCTGAAGGGTAAAAATTGGCCGACGTTGTCGCAAATTACCATGATCATTCATTATGGAATTGTAGTCAATACACCAGCCGAAGCATTAGTTCCGCCGACAGCCCCTTTCAAATCATGACAAGCTTAATAAAATCAGACCCCTGGTCCCTAGGTTATCCACTGGGGCAGTCTATCAACTTCGGCCTTCGTCGGACAAAGGCTATTCTCCGTTCTCCACACCGTCTTGTGCGCCAGCTTTTCTGGCTAAGGTTCATGTTATTAATCAAAGATTACCTGACGTAACGGCGTGTGGCTTCGCATACATCCGTATTTAATCCTCCAGAATTGGTCTAGACTGCGGGCAGAGGTGATGATTTGGATCTTTGCCGTACAGTTCAGAAAAGATCAACACGGAAATTACCAGCTTACCGCCGCGTGGCCCGGGAGCGAAACCGAAACCGAAGCCGGATCAGAGGCAGGTATTCTCTTTTTATCGTTCTGAGGCCACAACAGGTCCTGTTAGCTTAGACAGCAATCTGACTTCAATCTGCTGGTGCAGAGCCTTCATCGTAGCAGTAGATCATGATACATTTTTCGAGCTCCTCAATCCAATAAGACTTCGTCACTTCACGCCCAATCTTTGTGAGCTCACAAGATCCATGCAACGGCATGCTTCCATCTCACTATTCGATGTGCAAAATGCTGATCGTCTGGTTAGGCTCTTCATTTGCAGATACTATTCAGACTTGATCATCACATACACTGATACAAGGTACGCTTTCCACGAAACGGCTTGCAACAGAATCTTCAAGTACGGCTTGAAAGCATACAGATTCCACCAGAGAGTATACCCTACAGTGGGGATTTGTGGCTAGATAGCCACTGCCTGCTGATTCCCAGACCTCTTTTGACATCCCCCAAAGTTATAAAGAAGCGAATCTTAAATGTAATCATTGGTAGTCTCTGATGTTCACAGCTGATCATATATATCATCGCGATATATAAGCTGAGGTTATAGCGGGAATAGATATAATAAAGCTATCTGATATCCATTACACTAAAATCATGCGTTTACAATCTTTCTGCTTGCTCGAGTATATTCAATTTGTACCCAAGCGCCTTCTTTTAATTGATAGAGGAATTGCGACCACCCGGAAAAGAAAAGAAAAAAACGGAGTGATCTATGGCAAAGGTTGGGTGGATATTTTAGTTAGTACAGTAGTAGACAGTCCTTCTGTACTATAGCTTGATGATAGGTAACTGAACCAAGTAGGGGTCGATATGCAGCGAATCCCTCACACTTAGTGTTCTAAAGCCTCCACTGCTTGCGATAGTTGGTCCACGGTATGTCTTCTTAAAAAGTCTCGGAACGTCTCCGGCTTGATGTCAGGGTATTTCGAATTCTCTATGGCTCCGAGGTGGGTTTGTCCGTTGATCAAGTAGTACTTGTAAAATCTGTTCCAGACATTAATTCAATTCTGTGAAGAGTTATACAGTGACGGTATTGCTTACAAGACCATATACTTGAAGACATTATCGGGCTCCTTCTCCCGTACTTCGTACATGTGCTTGTACAAGTCTTCCTTGGAGCCGACCAGTTTGAGCTCGGGCTTGAAGCTATACTGGGAGTCGAAATGCTGAAGGATTTGCTTAATGCTGACACGGTCACCAAGGACTGTGAAGAAAACATGTTAGCAGGAATGGTCAAGTTCCGGCATCGTGTTATGATGCACTCACACTTCTGCAGTCCCACAGCCTTCCGATCCAGCGCGACCGCGGCGGTATACTCGGCCGAGTTTCGATAGCTTGAAAATTCCAACACTTCATCACCAGTTCCCCAGAACGTAAACACTTTTTTCTCTGGGTCCCAGGCGTCAAAATACTTCGTAAAGAAAGTATCCATGAACGCGCCGATCAAGACATGCACCCCCTTGATACGCTCCTTCGTATCCAAATAGTCCTTGACTCTCTTCATTGGGTCCTTGGGGAAAAGCTGTCCATATTCCAACTTGGTATAATCGATCGTCCAGTCACTCGCTAGGAAACGCGAGACGCCCTCAGCCTCACACGCATCGACGAGGAGCTTTTGGCCGTCGATCATAAGCTTGTCAGCGCCCAGGTAGCAGCATATAACCACGTCGCAGCCCTTTGCAAAGGTGCGGGCGGCGGAAGAGTCGAAGGCGGAACCTTGGACAACCTCCACACGAGGGTTATCAGATAGCGACTTGGCGAGCTTGCGAGGTTCGCGGCAGAAGCCACGCAACTTGACCTCAGAGGCAGGGCGTTTGAGGAGGATCTCGCCAATGAGACGGCCAAATCGACCGCTTAGGCCAGCAATTCCAACTGTCAAGGACATGATTGATCAGAGCTTAATGAAGAATAGGTAATTATTGGTGAAGTAAACTTTGGCCAAGTCGAAAGTTCAGAGCGTGACCATCTACGGCTAGCGTCTTGAAACACAGCGGCACTCTGGTGCATATATATGGAAAGTTAATTCCGGGGAGCCACTACAAGTTCAACAGTTGAGATACTTGGAGCTTTCGGACTCGGCGACCGTCGCCCTCGCGTTGTCTCGCGTTTAAGCCAGACGATGCCGAAACGCGAAGCGGGGCAACGCTAAGTGGGCGACGACCATCGGGAGTTCGCACTTTGGCAATTGTCCGTGGATTTGACAGGTTCCGCGCGGGGTAGTGAAACAGAATCTTGGTCAAGTTAGTTCTCATCTATGGATGCCACGCTGCCCCTACGCCTGTGCCGTGCTTTGAAAGTCTTAGTATAAAGCCAAGGCTCAGAAGCGAAGCCTCTGTACACGTGTACAGTCAGTATTGCTCCAACGGTTTGTTGCTTTGCATGATCCTTCCACTACTCTATTGCTTTGCATAATCCTTTGAAGTTGCCTATCCAATGGTGGTTTCCAAGTCTACCAAGCGTGCACCAGCACTCTTCATCTCCCATGGCGGAGGCCCCTTCCCCGTCTTCATTGAAGACCACGAATCCTACCGCCAAATGCTCCGCGATCAGGCTCATTACTTCGACAATGTCCGAGCCATCATCCTCCTGACAGCCCACTGGGAAACGGACCAACCCCACATCACCGGCTCCGACAATCCGGAGATCTTCTACGACTACGATCTCGAGGATATGCGCAGCAAGCTCCCGAAGGAGGCTTTCCAGATTGAATACAAAGGCAAAGGCAATTCAGACCTAGCTAGTTCTATTGCCGAGCGTCTGCGTACTTCAGGCTTCACTCCTGTGGTCGAGAATCGCGCATGGGATCACGGCGTGTATGTTCCGTTGGGCATCATGTTCCCGGACGGCAACATTCCAATCGTGCAGATGTCCATCCTGAGGGGTGATTCTGAGCAAGATGCTACCGAGAAGAATATCCATCTGGGAGAGGCGCTCGAGGAATTCCGCGACCAGGGCTTTGCCGTTGTGGGCAGCGGCGGATCTTGCCACGACTTTTCGGTAGTTGGTGCTGCCTACTTTGATCCGGAAGATAAATTGCCGTGGCCGCCGAGAGAAATTCAGCTGTTCGAAGACTTCTTGCGGGATGGCGCGCAGACCAAAGACCAGGGACAAAGGCTGAAGTTCCTTCGTGGGTGGCCTGAGGCCCCGGGGAGACACTTGGCCCATGTACCTGGGAGTGTGGAGCATCTGATGCCGTATATTGCTATTGCTGCAAGCGCTGGCAATGACTCGGGCAGAAGACTTGGTCAGTGGGATTTTAAGGGCACGCCTTACGGACTGTATATGTGGGAGGCTGATAGCTTGTAAACGATTTAGCTTCTGTTACACAAGGTTATTATGTAGTTAGTCGTTGTATAAAGCCAATACACTCACTCCCCTTATCGGATTTTATTCAATACGAAAGCCCTCTTTAAATTTGCTCTGTCTCGATGTCGATTACCGTTTCCAGTCGTAAACATGATGCCGCCCTACTTAGACCTTCAATGTTAAGTTCGATGAGTGACCTGCCGGACACTGAACGCTGCGAGTGTAACCTTCGGAATAACAGTTTTCCTATATTAGGCTGAAGCTCGGCGCTGCGATTACCAAGCACTGGGATCAGGGGGTGATAACTACGGTGGAGAGGCGTAGAAGCGGAGAAGCGGAGAAGGGATTCCGCACTGGAGACAATCGAGCACCGGCACTCGGGCAACTTAGTTTAGTACTCGAAGGGACTAAAAATCGCCCCCCTAACGGATAGCATTCCGCCGGCTCATGTCGTAGCCAAGATTAAGTTCCGGCAGAATTATGACTGCATGATATAGGTCCGTTGTTTTAGCCGGCACCTCGTGCAGATCAATGCATGGCAACCGATTAACTCAATCTTCCGCTTCCTAAGCTAACATCGCATCCGGACTTAGCGGAGGAAGACGAAGCCGAGACTGGTTTCTACTCACCGCATTGAGTGACGGGGACCATTATCATATCATGTTTAGTAACAATTGACAGTGAGTAGTGCCACGGAAGACCGGAGGGAGTTGAAGAAGCGAGACGCCGAGCTGGGACCTGGAAGCGCTGCTTGTAGGTCCCGGCAGTTATTCGGCGCTGCATGGGCACAATGACTTCGAAAAGGGCCGACTGTGTTCCAGGTTGGAATGTGGAAACGATCGGCCTCGGCATAGTAATCTTGGAGTTGGCTATTTGTAATGCCCAACACGAAGCCAAGTCGAAAACAAGCTGGCAAATGCACTGCGACAGGTCATATACCCCCGCAACTCACGCTGGTAAGAATCAGACCATGAATTTCATATGCGTGGAATAATTTAACCAGAATTATAAAAGCTTTCCGATTGCTACTTAACTCTGGCATTGCTCGTTTTTCCCACCACGAATTGTTAGGTTTCGTAACCCACTCCTTTTGTTCATCGGCAAATTATGTCCAAATCGATCGTGGCATTGAGTGGACTATATAAATGGCTCTTGTCTGCGCGTGTCTGATCGTGACGTGGGGAATATGGAAAGATGGGTGTTCGTAAAGAAGCTAAGAGCCGGGTCTGGCGGATGGCAGCGATGGCTGGGACAAGAGGATTTTGGTGTGAATCCTGTGGCAGAAAGGCCTCTTGCATGTCTACCTGACCCCGCGCAAGATGGGGCAAATTGAGACACGCTGTATAAAATTGGGGGGGGTCTAGTTTGTGTATGCAGGGAAACGACGTCGTGTCCTGTTTTGCACAGACGCTAAGAAAACTACCGGCTAGCATTGGCTCTGTGGACGTCGTGTTGGTGGCAAATGCAACAAGTTAGTTCGTGGGGTTGGGTAGCCGATATAATAGCTAGCCTACGAGTCACAGTTGTAAATGCATTAGCCAGGCTATTAAATGAGTCAATGCTAATCGTTCTGCACACAAATCTCGCCGCATCGTTTTTCTCCACTAATTGAGAGTGAATATGATTGAGAGCCAACATGACGTACGACAATATAACAAAGAACACAGCATCCTTAGTAGAGTAGAGAGAGCTAACAAAGAGATAACTATCCACACTCGGCCGATTCGTCCGGCTAGGCGTACCCTTTATCTGGCCAGCTTCTGTTCCATCTGCATTACCCGAGACTCCACCTCGGTGACGGTGGTCTTGAACTTCCGTGCCGGGATCCTCCGCGTGTATAATTCGTTCAATTCCTCGTAGGATCGTCCGGTCGTTTCGGGCTGGTAGAAGAACACGTATATGCAGCAGAGAATGGACAGGCCTCCGAAAACAAAAGATATCTGTGGTCAAATAGTGAGTCGAAATTGAATCAAGAAAACCGGAAGGGGTAGAATGTGGGTTACCTTAGCGCCGAGGTTCGCCTTATCGGGGTTGAACATGAATGGGAGGACAAAACTCCACATCGTGTACCAACAGTTCTGTAGAGCGACTCCGATGGCAATGGTCTTGACACGAAGCCGGGCGGTGGCGTTCTCGGTGAGGATGGTGTAGGCGGTGGCACCAATTGTGCTATTGTATATGAACCCAAGAATATCATCATTGCTACGCATCCTTTGATCGAGGCGGTTGTTCCCGCCGTAGCGAGGCCGCCGGCAATCATGAGGATGACGGTGAGGCTTACGGTGCCCCAGAGCGTAAGATTGCGACGTCCGACGCGATCGATCAGATCCCATGAGCATATGTTGCCGAACATGGAGACGACCTGGAGAGTAATGTTAAGCTTAAAGCTCATCTTGCTACTGTAACCGGCTAGCTGGGCATAGTAGGTTGAATACGAGGCGATGAAGAGCACGCCAGAGAGGGCCTGGATCGACAACGGACTAACGCTGATAATAGTCCGCCGCAGGTTCGAGTAGCGGAAGCATTCGAGGTAGGCGACGCCCTCCGTCTCGGCGCGAACCTCCTCCAACGTGAATTTGATAAGAGCGAGGCGCTGCTCGGCACTTTCTTCCGCCGTGTATCCCAGGGACCTAAGGCTGCGCAGCGCCTTTGCGTCCTTACCCTTGCTGGCCAACCACCACGGCGACTCGGGCATGAAGGGGGCGAAAAGGGTTGCCACGGCACAGAATCCGTACTGAGAGCAGAACACGGCACGGTACGTCCATCGTGTAGTCGAGGAACCAATACCGTCGAGGATCAGGGCCGCGACGAAGGGACCGACTGTATATGCAAAGGCTATGATGCACGTCAGCATACCACGGAGGGCGAGCGGGCTGATCTCGCCAATGTAGGTGGCGGTTGTAGCGGCTAAGGTGCCGACGGCAAATCCGTTGACCAACTTCCCAGCGAAGAAGACCGGGTTAGTCGTCGACACGAATTCGAGGGTTATAGCGGCGTACGAAACGAGGAGAGAGACCATGATGGTCCATTTACGGCCGATCGAATCCGCCACCTGAGCGGCTATCAATGCCCCTATGGCCGTCCTTTGCACATGTTAGACGATCCAGCCGAGTTTTCTTGGGGTGGGTGGGGGGGGGAACTGACGAAGCCACGGGAGCCCCAGAAAATGCCGACTGCCAGTTGCCTGGGATGACAGTCCCCTTTGTAATAGTTGCCAAAGTCTTTTCGAAACTGTGGGATACCGATGACTATTCCGGACGCGTTATTTTCGAAACTAACCAGGAGGGTGCACCATGCGGCGAATAGGCACCAGGCGAATACGCGAGGATTGCTCTTGATGGCTTGCCATTTGCCAGGTTGATGTTCCTCTTCGTTTGGCAACTGGGCAATGGCTGGTGCTGCCACTGCCTCTTCTTCGTGGCTCGCCGAGAGTGGATCACTCATTTGGACTTTAGTCATGATGGGACGATGCTGATCAGAGTAAGGAGGAATGATCTGATAAAGAGGTGAAGATAAGAGTGGGTTGGTTGCCGAGAAAGAAAGAGACGCAGCAACATGCTAGGTTCTTATAGACAATTGAAGGAGCTTCGTTCATGGCCAGGCACACGCCATATAGATACTCACGAGGCACGGAGAGGAGAGACTAGTGACAATAGTGTTGAGGGGGCGACGAAGACGCGCCCCGGACTTCCCCAGAATGATGGTCGTATGATAGGGGTGTGGGGCACTGTCACTCCACGCACCGAAGACCGGTTAAAGTACAGAGTAAACTGGGCTTGATCCATTCCAGGGACATGGAGCCGGGCGAGACGAGGAGGCGGGGAGAGTAGGGGGGGTTACAGTCCAAGGGAAGCATAGGGAAGAGCCTCTTCAGGCGGAATAACTTCGGGCGCCACACAGACTATCCGCAGCATCGTGTCACTTCGCCTCTCCGCCAGACCTATTCGACCACACTAACGATTTATGTATTGCCTAAACCTCGGATCTGAAACTCCACAGCATCGTGCGACTTTGCCTCCTGGCCAGACCTGTCACCTGGTTGCCCACACCACGGCTCAACTTCGGAATCGCTGCTAAAGCCAAAGACTGAAGCCCTTCTATGCATGAGGATGCCCACCAGGAACAACATCCGAAATTTACGCGCACAGCTGAGTCCCAGGGTCCAAGGAATGTGTCCGTTCACCAGCGGAAACAATCTCGGCGCGCAATATTGCCGACCAACCGGTTTCCGTGTTGACTAAGCATCTTGACCGAAGAGCATAAATAACAAACGTCTTTGATGGATTCTAGAGATGATGGATAACTTCAAGCATACGGTTCTTGCATCCCCCTCACCATCAATTTCGCCTAGTTTCAGTTCAATTACTCACTTTTTACCTACACGCCCCATTTGTCCGAATCAGCAGCCACAATGCAGCCAGCTCAGGACATCCCCCATCTACAGAAGACGGTGAACTCCCACCAGCTCATCGTCCGGGGCAAGCCGTTCTTGTGCCTCGGTGGTGAACTGCACAACTCTAGCATGTCCAACGCCGAGTTCATGAGGGGCGTGTGGCCAAACATGAAGGCAATGAACATCAACACATTGCTTGGTGGAGTTCACTGGGAGATGATTGAGCCCACCGAGGGTAATTTCGACTTCTCGGAGCTCGACCAGATGATTCTGGATGCCCGGAGACACGGTCTCCACCTAATCCTTCTCTGGTTTGGCAGCTTCAAGAATGCTCGGAGCACCTACGTCCCTGCCTGGGTCAAGAAGGACCACAAGCGCTTCCCCCGGATCCACGCCGAGGTAGACCGCAAGAAGGAAACTCTGGAGCTTCTTTCCCCCTTCCACTCGCGGTCATGGGAGGCAGATGCCAAGGCATTCGCCACCCTGATGCGCCATATCCGGGAGTTCGATGGCGACCACAGCACCGTCATCATGGTACAGGTTGAAAACGAAACCGGCCTGCTCGGCGACTCGAGAGATAGATCGCCGCTGGCCAATAAGCTCTTCAGCGAGCCGATCCCAGAGGACCTTCTGAAGCATTTGAAGTCCTCCGCTGGGCACCCCCGGTTCCAGATGCGCTTCCCCGGATTTTCGAACGTCTCAGCAGGCGCGACTTGGGAGCAGGCCTTCGGCAAGGGCCTCGGAGCTGAAGAAGTGTTCATGGCGCATGGCTTCTCAAACTACATTGGCCAGGTTGCGGCTGCCGGCAAGGCTGAATACCCCATCCCCCTCTTCACCAACACGTGGATCAGCTTTGACGAGCCCAGTACGCTGGACCTCTCTGCCTCTCTTGGCCCCCACAGATCGCTCGTCGCTGCCGGAGGCGTCAAGCCCGGTATCTATCCCTCCGGCGGTCCTTACCCCCACGTCATGGATATCTGGAAGTTCAACGCGCCTGCCCTTGACTTCCTTTCCCCTGACGTCTACTTCCACAACTACGAATGGGTGTGCCAGCAGTACCGGTACCAGAACCAACCCCTTTTCATCCCGGAGCAAAAGCGTGACGAAGCCGGCGCCCGCAGGGTCTTTCTCGCATTCGGCACGTATGGCGCAATGGGGTGCTCGCCTTTCGGCATCGACACGCTCGAGGCCGCGACAACCCCGATGACTAGAGTATACGGACTGTTGCAGTCGATGAGCAAACACATTCTCGACGCGCAAGCCAATCGTCCGGATGATATCACGGGGTTCTTCTTCGATGAACACAAGGAGGAGGATGAGCCAGAGAAGTGGGTCAAGGTCTTCGGCAACTTTGAATTGACCATCATGAGGTCATTTGTATTTGGCAAGCCGGGACCTGGATGCGGCATCATTATTCACCAGGGCGACGGCAAGTTCTTACTGCTCGGTTGGGGCTACCAGGTCATTTTCAGGAGTACTAACCCCAAGTCCACTTTCTCTGGTATCCTCAACTGCGCGGAGAAGATTGTTGACGGTGACGGTAACCTCACTACAGGTCGTGTGATGAATGGCGATGAGACCCGCCATGGAGAGTTCTATATCATGCCTAACGAAGACCCTGACTATGGCGGCTTCCCCATTGCAGTCACTATCCCGGCCAAGACTGCCATTGCAGAGGTTGTTGCTTACAGCCTGGAGGAGGATGAGGATGAGCTATGAACGAACGAGTCCACGTCATGCATTAGGTTTTCTTGCTGTTAGGATTTATGTAATTAGATATAAACACACCTCCGAGACCAAACCAAAGCAGTAATTTTGCCCTCCGTTCGTCCCTCTTTCTTTTTTTTTCTTTTTTTTCTTTTATTGCCAAACCATATTGTGAGTGTTCCAACTGACTTTAGGAAGCTGCCTGCTCGTCGACGGTGGATCCATGATTCTGGTCGAGCCTCTCCAGCTTCGCTAGTAATTTATCAAGGTTTACAAGGGTGTTTGGTGTATTCACATCTTCATTGAGAAGAGTCAGGCCGATGTCTCGAAGTTTCAATACTAGAGTATACCCATTAACTTCAAGAATCTCGTCGGGTGTGAGGCAAACAATCGCAAGCATATCATCAATGATACGTTGCCTTTCTATGGCCGACTCCACAGATGCCGCTTGCGAGTCCGTACCCTTCGAAATACAGTCGATCTGGTCGACAAGGTTCGATCTTATATGAATTTGGGTGATGTATAAGTTGACGACCTGTACATCAGTGCCGAGATTACCACATGGTGGCCTTGACAGGCCACCACGCCAACGAAGTTCTCTGGGGAGATCATCAAGTCCTGCCTGTACACGATGTAAAGCACTCTGCAGAGTGGAGAGCGTGGCCGGTCTTTCCTGCTGGGCTTGATACCATAACTGGAAGAGATGTACTAGGTGGACGAGGCCAGGGATGTAAGAAGTCGCATCACCGTGCCAAGGGTGATCCTGGTGCGTCACGTGTGGTTCAAGTTCCTGATCCGTGCAGAAACGCGGTTTCCGAGATGATAGAGTTGCGGAATCGACAAGGGGCATCGCGTGGAGCCTCCCTAGAATCCCAAAGGTGCTGTGAGATCCGTCAGAACTATTATGGCTAGGAGGGAAAGAGGTACTCACCACTGGCCTGCAAAAATTAGATACAATAGGCGTTTTAGCAGCTCCCTCGACACGAATGACAGTTTATCTGGGGCTGAAAAGAGTAGGTATCTGACACCAGCGGCAGCTTCAGAGAAGAGGTGGATGACAGTGGGGCTGTCCGTCCCATATTTTGTCAAACAAGCAATCGATAGATTGTACTTGGTTTGGCACCACTCCAGGGTGAATTCCATTCGCGGAGCCCCGGGGTCGTTGCTGCGGATAATTTTCATGCATTTGGAGACCGTGACCACTCCCCGGTGCCGTGACCTCTTTAGTACGGAGACCGTAGCTGCACATACCGAGACGACAAGATTACAAAACTCGGGGTCACGCGTCGCGTCGCCGTTGGCGAGTCTCCTGAGGAAGCTAGCGCGGTGTAGAACGGGGCTGACACAATGGACCAGCTCGAACCAGTCCTCAATGGTCTCGGTGATGACATGTGGTGGACCAAGCTGATCCAGACCACCGGGAGCGTCTGTAGCTGCCGAGAAATGCGTGGATCCTGGCGTATGGGATATCAACGGAGGCGACGTATCTGAACAGGCCTCGTGCTGTCGTTGGGCCGTGACATATCTAGACTAGAATCAGTACAAAGAAGGATGCTGATAATACCAGGGACAACCGACCGGTTTACAGGACCCCTCCTCTTCTTCGGCATATTGCGCGTACATGGGATCTCCAAGGCCACACAGGAATAGCAGTTGGCACCATCATACTCACACTTGTTCGCGAATGGTCATTAGCATTTGCATATTTACTAGTCAATATTGCCTGCTGATTGACGCATGGGCGCGCTGGACGGAGCACGTTACCTTGGTCTTGCGGGCTCTACATGCATCGCAAGCATTGCTGTTGCGCTTTCGAGGCTGCATTGGTGCTGGGTCGGTCGGCTGGCTCCGTCGGATTGAATGTGCTGTTTTGGGCAGTGGATGTCAAAATATTGGCAGGGAGGGTCTGGGATAAATTTCGGATGGCGAAGAACACGCCTGATGCCTGGGTTTTCTAGGGAGTAGGGACAGCCCCACCACGATGGACACCGAGTTGTACCCGTTGGCGCGGCCTTGCGGGGCCCAACTGAGAGGCGCGGAACAAGTACCCGTTGGCATTGTGGGGCCAGCCGCCTACTAACCTCGTCCCGAGGTTGGTTACAAAAACCCTTGTTAGTACCTTTAATTATTATCACCCACTTTTCGTCCCTTAATGCGGCGAAATAGACTATTTTAAGATTATAATCTTTTAGATATTGCAATATAGTTATTTAAAGAGGAATATAACTATAAGCTAGTTTATTAAAAAGCCCTGAAATAGTTAAAAATAATATTTTATAAAGAAAATAGTAGAAATTATATTTCCGGGCTTAATTAAGCTGCCTATTCTAAGGTATCTTTCTAAGCTATCTATTATAACTTTATATTGGTAATATTACTCTTATTACTATAGTAGCCTATTTCTTTTATAACTCTCTTATAATATTCTTTATATACTAATAATCTAATATTCTTAGTATTATAATTAGAAGTTATAATAATATAAGGTTATTATTATCTAGGTTATTAGCTAAATTTAAAGAATCTAATAGTAATAAGAAAGTTATTTCTAATAGTATTTCTATATCTAAAAGATTATTACTATTTAGGTTATTAAGCTTTATAAGTTTAATATTATTATTATTATTTTTAAATAGCCTAATATCTTAGAATTTAATCTTTTTATTACTATAAGGCTATATATTTTAATTTATTATAATAATTAGCCTTAAGATATAAAGAGTTTATTTTTAGATTTTAAAAAATACTCTTTTTAGCTATTAGCTAAGAATATTATTATATACTTTTTTTTATTTTTTAAGAAAGGTATATTATAATAAATTTTCAGTTTATTTAAGCTACTAATTAAAAATTAATTTAAATAGGCTTTAAATTCTATAAAATTTATTTTCTTCTTTTTAATATATTTTAAATATATTAATTTCTTAAAGAATAATTTTTTAAGTTAATTATAGTTATATAAGTTATTTCTTAATTTCTATAGCTATTATAAATATTTTATATTAAGCTTAAATATTAGAAAATCTAATACTTATAATAAAGTTACTACTTAGCTTAATTTATTACTTAATTTTTTTTCTTTTATTATATTTCTTTAAGTAGCTAAGTTAATTTACTAAAAAAGCCTTATATTTTTTATATATAAAAGCAGCCTTAATAACTATATTATAAATATTAATAATAGCTTTGAGAATTAATAAGCTTATAATTTCTTAGTAATATTAATAGATATATTCTATCTAATTTTAAATATTTTAAAATTAAGAGTTTATAGGTAGTAGCTTTATAATAGATAAATATATTACTTTTTATTATTTTTACTACTTAGAGATAATATAGTTAATTATAGATATTACTAATATTAGCTAAATACTAGCTTTTTTAAACTCTAATATAATATTATATTTAGTAAAGCTAGTAATATAAACTGCCTTAAATATAATTATAAATTATAAGTAGTTAAATATTAGGCTATCTTTTTAAATAGATTTTTAAAGTTCTTTTTAATATATATTTTTATTAGAGGTTATATAGTAGTAGAAGAATAAAATAAATTATAAATAAAAGAATAAAATAAGAAATAAGGGATAATAATGTAAAATAGTGTATAATAGTATATAATAGTATATATTATATTAATGATAATATAATGTATATAATAAGCTTATATAATAAATAAGCTTGTATAATAAAAATACCAACCTTTAAAATTAAAACTTTAATAAAAATATAATAATACCTTAAATTAATTAAAATTAATTATTATACTCTTCTCTAGAGGTCTTAATAACAGCCTAATAGGTTCTTATATTATAACCAGCCTTTTTATAAGTTTTATAATATCTTTCCCTTAATATTACTAACCTTACTTAATTACTACTTCTTAATAATTTAGCTGCTACCTATATATTAATATCTCTTTAATCTATCTTACCCCTTTTTTTTATTTATAGTTATCTTCCCTCTATTTTATAGGCGGGTTTTTTTTG